>NW_017804160.1:0-4787 GCF_001625305.1 Branchiostoma belcheri | reverse complement strand
CCCGTCAAATTATAGAGGAATCGCTATATCTAGTTGTGTTGGAAAACTATTTACATTTATACTAAACAAACGACTCCAACGCTTTCTTGAAGATAACAATATATTGTCTGCATTCCAATCCGGTTTTCGAAAGAATTTCCGCACAAGTGACAATGTCTTCGTGCTTAAAACTATCATCGACCAACAAATTTCTACACCGGGCGGTAAATTATACGCCTGTTTCGTGGATTTCAAGAAAGCGTTTGATTCAGTGTGGCGAAACGGGTTTATTTTACAAATTTATTATCATCGAGGGGTAGGGGGGAACTTCTTCAGACTTATTCAGACAATGTACTCTAATATAGAATATTGTGTTAAAACTTCAAACGGTTTTATCAGCATACTTCAAGTCAACCTGCGGAGTCCGCCAGGGGTGCAATTTTAAGCCCGCTCCTGTTTAATCTATACTTAAATGACTTCCCAACATTACTAAATTCACCTTTATGTGATCCTGTCATGCTAAAAGATATTTATATTAACAGCCTTTTCTGGGCCGATGATTTAGTACTCATATCCAAGTCAGAAAAAGGCCTCAAGGAATGCTTAAAAAGATTGGACAACTTCTGTTCAACTTGGAAACTGACAATTAATAGGGATAAAACTAAAGTTATGATTTTCTCAAAAAATGGACAAGCTAGTAAAAATCGCCAACTCCCCTTTTCAAACACAGGGCCACACAATAGATATAACATCCTCCTACACATATCTAGGAGTCGACTTAACCCCCTCAGGAACTTTCAAACATGCCAACAAAAAGTTTAGAACTAAAGCTCTCCGGGCCTCTTTCAAACTCAAATCATTATTATCATCCAATCACAACCCGTCTATCACTCTTGCACTAGAACTCTTTAATAGTCTGGTTAAACCAATCTTACTCTACTGTGGGGAAGTGTTGGGCTCTAATATTCAATCTAGGGACTTAGTTTTTAAAGGAATAGTAGAATCTCCAAATGAAAATTTACGTGATATATTATCTAATATTCTATACCCGATAATAGGATCACAAATAAATATCCTCAAGACAAACCGTATGGGGAAGAAAACTGACCATCCACCCAACCGCCCTATACTCGTCCGTCTTAAGAAATACAGTGATAAACAAAACATTATACAAAATTCAAACCAAATAGCAAGCCAAAACATATTTATAGAACAACCCTCAGTTTCATACGAAGTTCCAGATTTAGAACATGTTCTCTTAAACTATTATAAAATACTGCTCCGTGTTCCCAGAAGCTCCGTCAATGCCGCCGTAAGGGGAGAATTAGGAGCGTTTCCATTATACATTGATACACAAACCCACCTTATTAAATACTGGCTCCGACTACACAACCTCCCTAACGATAGAATAGTTAAGAAAGCTTACGATATTGCTGTGGAACAAGAACACGACTGGGCCGTTCATGTGCAAGACATGTTATGTAAACACGGTTTCCAAAATGTTTGGCTAAACCCAGTAGTTAACGCCAAACATTTTGGAAACGTGTTCAAAGAACGGCTCAAAGACACGTTTGTTTCTGGCTGGAGGCAAAATATCAGAAATTACAGCAAACTGAAAACCTACTCCAAAGTCAAATCTGACTTCGTTTTTGAGAAATATCTTTCACTAATACAAAACAAATCTTTCGCCGCTAATATAACCAAAATACGAATTAGTTCACACTGTTTAGAAATAGAAAAGGGACGCCATAACAATGTACCAGCCACCCACAGATGTTGTCCTATTTGCAAAGATATTGTAGAAGATGAATTGCATTTTATGTTAACATGTCCAGCTTACAATGAAGAAAGACAAACACTTATGAACTCTATCGCCAACAACACAAGTATTACATTACCTAAGACAGTCTCAGATACCTTTACTTTTATCATGTCATGCCCCGATGCAATCTCACCATATATAGGCCAATATATTTCTAACGCCTTAGTTAAAAGAAACAATGTCATTTCCGAAACAGTCAACTGATTGCTTACACATAACAATGGAATCAACTATATATATATATATATATCCATTATACTAGTAATACTTAAGTATAGGACAGAGTAGTATTTAGTTGTAGATTTACAGAACCCCTGTATAATGTTTGCCATTCCTTTTGTATACTAGTACGATGTAACTTAAGTTCGATTCATATACAGCATGAATGTAGTACTCTTTTACGCATTAGTTTAGATTTTAGATTTGTACTTAGTACCCCCAATTGCCATACGATGTATCCGTACATTAGTTGTGCAATAAACTTTGACTTGACTTGACTTGATGTANCAATATATTTCTAACGCCTTAGTTAAAAGAAACAATGTCATTTCCGAAACAGTCAACTGATTGCTTACACATAACAATGGAATCAACTATATATATATATATATATATATATCCATTATACTAGTAATACTTAAGTATAGGACAGAGTAGTATTTAGTTGTAGATTTACAGAACCCCTGTATAATGTTTGCCATTCCTTTTGTATACTAGTACGATGTAACTTAAGTTCGATTCATATACAGCATGAATGTAGTACTCTTTTACGCATTAGTTTAGATTTTAGATTTGTACTTAGTACCCCTAATTGCCATACGATGTATCCGTACATTAGTTGTGCAATAAACTTTGACTTGACTTGACTCACACCACCGGCGTAACTCCTACCGTGGACAACAGCTGTGGAAAGTAGGGGGTGTCATGTGAATTTACTGCTCCACCTGCAAGTACATCTAAAATGCCCCAAGTCACCGTGCTACTTTGGGACTTGGATTACAAGCCAAAAGCCGAAAATGAAAGAAATCCGTCAAACAGATCACGAATTATACATGTACATACTTGCCACGAGACTCCGCATCGGCTGGTGCCAGCTTAACTCCACGCTGGCCAAGTTTAACCTTACCGGCCGGGGATGTGCCTGTGGTGCAACCTCGGAGACAGTCACACATTTCCTCCTGCACTGCCCACTGCACGCAGCGGCACGACAAGACCTTGCCACTGCTGTGTACCGCCTCGTGAGACGGCCCCTCTCCACCAGCGTTCTACTTAACGGGTCCCCGGGCAATGACATCACATTAGACGAAAGCCTCTCACACTCCTTTCACACTTACATCACTTCAACAAACCGTTTCCAGGCACTTCCAGCTGTTCCTTTCTAACCTTGTTATTTAGTATCCTTTTTTTTTCTCATATAAGGTAGTCTGACTGTGACTTATTTTATCGACCTCTGACCTCCAAATGTGTTATTTTAGATGTGTACATATATTTACTCGGCTAATTGGAATGATATAGGTTCTTATGATCATTTTTTTTGTAATTTCACACTGTTGATATTATGTGCCCTATATGTTTTGTCCTTATGTGTTGACTCTCTAACATCAGCTTTGCTGCCTTGAGAGTCAGTGTAATGTCTTGTTGCATTTTCAATAAATAAATAAATAAATAAATTATACATGTAGGAGCTAAAACACAAAAACATAACCGAAAAGAAAACCTCCTTCCGGAGGGAGACCTTCCATCCTGAAGGCAAAAGTGCATCGGTCGTATGAGGGTTAAGGAAGCACCATGTGTCGTGGAAAGATAGTTACAGTGTATTCCAATAATTCCCATGCGCAAGTAACCACCATCTCTCCACCTGGTCCCATAGCGATACCCGACGGGTTTTTAATGTCCGCGATGGCACGGACAAACTCCCCGCGTGTTGTGAACATGTCCACCCTGTTCTCAACATAGTTTGCCACGATGATGTGCCTTTCGAAGGTGCCCAGACAAATACCTCTGGAAAAATATGTTGCGCCCTTATCCCGTCCGTCAAATTCAAGTATCTTGACTCCGGAGTGACTGTACATGTACATCTTAACGATATTAAACGCGCCTGTAAGTGTAAGCAGGATATTTCCCTCGCTGTCCGATGTGACTCCCCCGATCATACCTCTCTCATTAGCTGATAACACTTTAAAACTCCGATAGAGATACCCGTTTGGATTAAAAATCTTTACTGTATCTCCATGTCCCACGATTGTTTTATTGTTGCGTACGTCTATCGCCATGACGGGAACATAGCAAGGAAAGGTGAACTGTACGTCGAACTTCTTGATTGCCTGACCGGTCTTACTGTACTGTACGGCATGCATCAGTCCGTTATACTCACCGCCCAGAAAATGCTTACCGCCCAGTACCCACAGGTAGCCGGGCTCTACGCCAATAGCAACAGCAAAAGGCGATATATAGCTATTTCTATCCGGCAGTATCGTTGGGAAGTGGCGGAGATAGATTCCATCCATGCTGAAGACGTGGACTCTTTTACTAGTTTTAGCGAAATCAGTCACAAATATCTCATTATCAGCAGACACGGCGACTCCGTACGCATATGTCATCCTAGGTTCTTTTCCCTTTCCTCCAATGGTGATCTTCTCCAACTTTCTGTCACCAATTTCTATGAGTAAATAAGAAGTGGATCTCTCATACTCTAATGATAAACGTGGACATTTTTACACAACCACGTCAGTGTCTCTCTCTCTCCCTTTCTCTCACACACAAAACACAAACACACACAAACAAACACATACGCACACACACATGTACACACACAGAGACTCTCACACACACAAGTAGTACACAATCGCACATATGCACGCACACTGTCATGTACGCGACATGAACTTGCACACACACTCGTACAGGGACGCAAACAAGAAATCTGAAATTCCATTCCTCTGTCTCTTAAATAATGTTCACAGCGACTTCTGACGATTTAAGACGT
>NW_017804159.1:35272-36652 GCF_001625305.1 Branchiostoma belcheri | reverse complement strand
TACCAGTGGGGGCAGGATCACGGGAGGGCTACCAGTGGGGGCAGGATCACGGGAGGGCTACGAGTGGGGGCAGGATCAGGGAGGGCTCACGACAGGATCACGGTGCACACACCAATTCTTCCAATGTAGTGCCCGGAAAAAAAGTGACGAAGGGGTTTCGATGGTTCATGTTTGAATTTACATTTCTCATAATCTGCTGCAAAATGGTATTAAGTACTAGCATGGTTGGAAAGTGTAAGAAGTAGCGTGTTTAGGGAGGGTGAAAGTCGATGTCGAGGTTCACTTCCGGGTGTCCTTCCACCTAGAGCGCGGTGCTTCGGTTTGACCTAGATATGCCTTGTGTGCGTTCTGGGGGTGCTGTCTCTATGCCTCGCGCGACGGGTTATTGTGATAATCTCAGTGTTAGGATTTTCTTTATACTTTTCTTAATACATATAATACATAAGGGTTTTCTCTCTCCGACCATATAAGTCATTATGGTGGCTAAATTCTGGGTGATGGGTCTAATTCCACGTGAAAATGGCCAGTGATCATTTTTCATTGAAATGATTCTTTTTCCCCCTTAAATTTACTAAAATGTGAGAGGTGAAAGAAATTGAAATTCTTCTATTGTTCTCGTAGATAGAGCGATATCCTTCATTTGCAAGCGATATCCTTCATTGGCTTAAGAGGTATTTCCTGAGAGAGACGGTCGCTAGAGTTGAGGGTATGACTAGAATCGAATTGAGACCCAAACTAAACTGGGGTGTGCCCCCTTCAGGGAGGGCTAAGAGTGGGGGCAAGATCAGGGAGGGCTACGAGTGGGAGGAGGGGAAGATTAGGTAGTGGGGGGAGGGGAAGATCAGGGAGGGCTTCGAGTGGGGGGAGGGGGAATATCAGGGAGGGCTACGAGTGATATATTAAGTATGTACAACATATGAGAAGACTTGCCACATACTGTACTACAAGAAGACAGTACTCTAGTGCTCTTGTACAGTACTAGTAACTAGTACTAGTAAGAGTGGGGGCAAGATCAGGGAGGGCTACGAGTGGGAGGAGGGGAAGATCAGGTAGTGGGGGGAGGGGAAGATCAGGGAGGGCTTCGAGTGGGGGGAGGGGGAATATCAGGGAGGGCTACGAGTGATATATTAAGTATGTACAACATATTAGAAGACTTGCCACATACTGTACTACAAGAAGGCAGTACTCTAGTGCTCTTGTACAGTACTAGTAACAGGATGTTAAATGTGTCTCTGTGTGTTCCATGTCCATGGTATATTGTTTAGCCTTCAGTTGGTAGCTATGGGCATTATTTGACGGGGTTGATAAAAAAAAAAAAAGCAAAAGAAGAAAATATGCCCAGATCAATGCGATATGTAACTGATATTTACTTTGTATATT
>NW_017804159.1:3677-34024 GCF_001625305.1 Branchiostoma belcheri | reverse complement strand
ACATTTTAGGTCGACAGGTGCATCTGACCTCTAACCCTAACGTTCCCAGAATGCATTGCGACAGCCTCGGTATCAGGAAGTGGCCCAGCCCTTTCCTTCCTGTGTTTTTGTTTCCTCCGCCAAATGTGACCCATTTCTACACATTTTAGCTCAAAAACACAAGATGTCTCGGACGGGGCAGCTCATCCCCAGCCAGCAGAAGCTGGCGGAGAAGCTGACGGTGCTGAACGATCGGGCCATGGGCATGCTGACGAGGATATACAACATCAAAAAGGTGAGGCTCTCTCGGGGGAATTTTCAGGGGGACCGACTTGTCAGACGGGCTCGTTTTGGGGGAAATTAGACGATTTTTGTGGTCTTTTGACACTTTTTAGAAAGAACCTAACATTTACAGTTCCTACCTTTAGTAACATGGATGTGGTTTTTAGGTACTTGACCATAGCAAAACAAAAACGGTGCCTATACTATAGAACAAAGGATATATGATCACGGACATGTGTGATTATGATAAATTTTCCAGTTAATTTCATTTTCAAAATTAGCTGTTCCTAAAAGTAAACATTAAAAGATCTTAGCTGTTTATGACTTCCCCAATCTGCCTTGCCCCTCCCCCAATATGCCCAATGTCTTCTCAGTGTATCTATAAAATAATTTATGCTGCATTTGAATTAGGTCCAAGGTTGTATACAACCTCAGTGATTTGAATAAATAGCTGTTACGCTGTAACGTTATAAGTTCAAAATTTTTTCTTCTTCCCTTGAATGCCCTCAAATTATCATGTATTGTGTCATTTCAAATACATTCATACATGTAGTTGTGTGAGTTAGGGACATTTGTATGTTTGTAAGGTTCACTGTCAAATTTTGTGATAAATTATGGACTATTGTCATTTGAATCCTGGAGACCAGGTGTTAATGGGTACTGTAATTCCTGATTTGTTCACTGTACTGATAAGTTCACTGTTTTCACCAGGGTTCTCCCCAGAAAATTTTAGTATGAGGGAGGAAACTTACCGAGCACACACTAAGCGATGCTATAGTTATAGCTTCCTCCGGAGGAGGAAGCTATAGCATTTTGACTGTTATAAATAGAAATGGAGGCCATTTCCTGCAATTTCAGCCTTCTGTCTTTCCTAAATATACAACTTACACATAATAGCTTAAGAGACTCCAACACCAAGTTGAAAGAAAAGAAATGGCACATTTAACCATGATTTAACTTCAAGATCAAGGTGTTGGGACTCTTCTAGCTTATTACTATAATTGGAAACTCAATTTGTATGTGGTTGTCATTATGCATTTATTTGCCGGTAAATGTGTAACATTATAACAAGACAGGTAACAGCATCTTATAGAAGTCACAAGAGGATACATCTCCTTTATTTGTAGTTCTGCACCAAGCAGTGCAGCACTTGTATACACTACTACTAGAACAGTCTTCACTATAGCAGGGTTCTCCCCAGGATTTGAGAGACATGGCCCCCCCTCCAGAGGGGGGAAGCTGAAGCATTTTTCTTTATCTAAATACAAATGGAAGCCATTTCCTGCAACTTCAGGTTTTGAACTGCCAGAAAAAAATGTTAACATACAGGAAAAATTGGGCATAGGTTCCACGCTCTGACCCCTAACCGGGGGCCAACGGTGCCTTCAAGTTCGACAATTGAAACAGAATATGACATTAAGTCATACATTTTCCACTTGGAACTTGAGGCAAGCAATTATGGGAAAATGTAGAGAAGCTGGGACAAAACCTTATCCTAATGCTAATCCTTATGTTATCACCAAGTTGTAAACAAGTCCCTTATAATTATCAAAGTACCATCAAGAGTACCATCAAAACAAAATTTCACTTCTCTAACATTAAATAATCGGTCTCATGTTTAGGACTAACAAAGTTACACATTCAAGAAAATACTTTTGAATTTAAAAAAAAAGAAGAAAAAAAAAAGAAATCTGAAGAAAAAAATATTAATCTGCACAACATTTTATTGGTTTCTATCCCTTTGCTTGTCTACAAGTCGATAATGTGATTGTATCAATTTTCAAACGCCCTAAAATTAGCTAAATCGGCGAATTAAGGTGATTGCGCAATGGACGTGCCCTATGACCTTCGACCTTTTGGGGGTCATGCAGGCGTCAACTCAACAGCGCCCTCCCCATGCCTTGCCCGTCCGTTTTCGTCGGCAAATTTCTGCTTTTTTAGAGGTTTTGAGACCTTAAAACTCATACCATGGGAGAAATAAACCACATACGTTATTTTTATGGTAAATATCGCTAAAATGGACCATGCATTTTTGTCGCGTTGCCGATTTTTGGCAGAAGCCTTGCGGTGCGGCCGCCATGTGCTACGCCGATAGGTACAGGCCGTCCCCCGTCCGGGTTTGTGGGCAAAATTCAGCTTTTTTTTAACGTTTCGGGACTTACAAACCGACAGCAGGGGAAAAATAAATCGTATACGTTATTTTAATGGGAATACCGCTATCATGAACCAGACATTTTTCTGTCGCGTCAACGAATTTCGCGGCCGCCACATGCTTCATAATGTCGCGGTACGGTAGGGAATTTTCTACGGTTTATAAGTTCGTAAACGTATCGGCTTTTATTTTTAAACTTATTATCAGGGTCGAGGGCTTTGGTTTACAAAGAAATCAGACAATTAGCTTTCTTTACACGACTTCAAAACGCTAGCGGGGCGCCCGATGTTCCACCAATGACAGCGATTCTCTCAGTAGCGTCGTGCGAAATACTCATTGTTTACTCGATTATCGCCCCATTCACAAGTTTTCAGAGACAATGCCGGCGGGAAAATAGACGCCACTAAGCCCCGAAATCAGGAAATTTTATCGAATTTTAGCGAAATTTTGTAGAAAAATCGGGATGCAACACCCTAGATTTGAAAATGAGTATGAGGGCGCTGAGCTAGGAGTATCAGGGCGCAGCGCCCTTGTTCCATCGTCTGGGGAGAACCCTGGTTTTCACTGTTGCTTCTGTACAGTGAACTTATCATTACAGTTAACAAATAATTCCTGGACTTTCTTTTTCCTACACCTGTCACCACCGTGAACATATAGTTCCGTGAACACGTCCATTTTTCTCAGACCGTGAAATTTTGCTACCGTGAACATAAAGTGAATTACAGTAAGTGGATTGCAGCAAGGAGCTTCAACACTGAGCAAGTCTACATAATGTACATTTGATTTTGAGTGATCACAGATTTTTTGCAGTTTTCGTTTGAATCATTGCATGTTCGCTCAATGTTAAAATGAGACATACTATGCAAAATACATAACGGGTTTTACACAGGCGCAGTACGTTATGCGTACATGTTCTCAGCGCGTCGGTAGGATGTACTGTACCTGAGCAAAATCCGTGATGTATTGTATATAGCACTTCGGCAGAATGTCTCATATTTTTATTACAAGGTCATATTTGCACATATAAGGTTAACATCCTGTCTATAGTTTCCAAATGTTCAGAGTCAGAAAATATTTTGTCTGCAACAGGCAAAATTCTGTTGCAATGTTGACCAAAAATACAGAGAAAACCGCGAAAAGCCAGGGTTCTGCACAGGCGCAGTACATTCTACCAACGTGCCTAATGCAGCATGGTCCATGTACTAGTAATGCCATGTGAAAAGCCAGTGTGTTACTGATAACAAAATTGTTATAACAAGTTATAACATATTTCCCCCATCTAATCTGCAGGCCTGTGGAGATGTGAAGTCCAAACCTGCCTTCCTCTCAGACAAGAACCTGGAGGGAGCCATCAAGTTCATTGTCAGGAAGTTCCCACATGTCGACTCCAAGAACAACTATGTAAGAACGGTTCATTCGTAAATATAATATATGAAACAGAATTCCGTTATAAAATTATCATAAATCCTAAATCCTGATTATTTCCGGGTAAAATGATAAGATTTCTCCCAGGCTAGGTTTAACAAGGCCAGTGTCTTATCTATGATCAGTTGAAGAGCAATTTTTGCATGCCACTCTCATGATAGAATAGCTGAATCCATCTGCCAGACCTGAAATGCTTGTACATACACGTACATGTGTACATGTATTAGTAGTCGAACAATATGAATGTTGTATGCGATCTATGCATCAATGCTAGCTTTTCATTCCAGGTAATAATTTGGCTGTATTTTCAATTTATCTACTTACAAATGTACCAATCATCATATTGTGATAGAATCATATAGATAATTATCTATTAGTAGCCTGAGTACTGTAAGGCGCATCTACATGTATCCCTTACTTTAAGTCATGATAGATAAATTTTATACATGTATTTGACATGTACATGTATGTAGGTATCAAGTATTCTATATACATGTATATGTACATTGTATGTATCATCTTCCCTCCCTCACTAGACTAGATCCTATCCTCTAGTCCTGTCCTTCCCTGTGCCAACTTTCCCTCTATGATCCTCTATCACATATGCCTAAGTTGCAAGTAGTATCTGAATTCTGATCTCCCATAATGATAATCTTTTGGCACAAAAAGCATTGCACTTATATTATTACACTTGTATATTCATATTTATAAGTTAGTATCCTTAGAAATGTTGACTTTTTCTTGGCTTTTTTCGGCATGTTTGAGTTTGTTCAGGTAAGGTTCTATGAACACTTGTATATATTTTTTTTCTGGAAAGTTTTGCCTTTCATTCATCTGTGGTATTTGTACGTACAATGAGAGCCATCATTCTTAAAAGACTGTATTTTTTGCTGTGGTGGAGATTTTTTTTTGCTCTCTTTCATGCCAATTGCAATCTTGTTATTTTCCAGAGGTTTTTATTTGTAAGTATTTTGCTCAATTCTCTTGTTGCTTAAATTAATCCATAATTTACCCTACCACATTATGTATAGTCATCCTCACCCAGAGAATCCACCAGTTTTTGTTTTTTTCCCTTCGTTTTTCACCCCTGGACCCTTTTGTGTCCTAATTTCAATTACCCACGTGCCTGCAATTTTGCTCATTTAATCCAATTCTGATGTAACTGCCACTAAGAGCTGTAGACTTAGATATAACCGTACGCTTTTTTAACCATGACAATTTTTTTGCCATATCTTATCCTTGCATGTGCAGTGGACAATGCCTTTTGTGCAGGTCAGTTGAGTCGTCTTTTTGCTCTGGAGAGATGTATGCACTGTTGCACTGCACTTTGGTGTGGTCAGGCCTTTATGTTTTTTTTTTTTTGAAAACCATTTTTTTTCTTGGTAACTTTTGGTCGGATGCTAAGTATTCTGTTGAATACCGTTGTGTGAGATAGTGGCTAGCACATTAAGCACAGCATTTAATGGTATATACATGTAGATCATAATGCACACTTACTATGGTATCTCTCACACACCTAATTACTCTGTCTTCTATACATGTATTTCTCTCTCCTTCATTCTTGCATTCTTTTCATCTTTCAACTCAATCTTCCTAATGTTTTTTGTACTAATTTTTACATTTCTTATGAGAAGAAGTCATGGTTTATATGTCACTGTTCATCCTTGTATATGATACTCTGATAAAATGGTTACCATAACTTTTTGTTAGAAGGAAACATACTTGGATGGAAATGAATATTGCTTACTTATGGTTCAATAAACAAGAAGTGAGATTGTAGCTGAAAAATTTGAGATTGAAACAGAGAATGTATACATAATATATGTAAAATAACATAAGCTGTCTGTCAGTCCACTTTTTACATTATCTGAAATGTTCATGCATACATGTATACCCTCTATACCAGCTACAAATGTATGTGTTTCTTTTGTAGGCTTACTTCAATCTCTGTGATCACTCAATTTAGATATCAAAGTACAAGTAAATTCAATTTTGTAAAGAATCAACTGAGAGTATCTGCATGGAATTCCAAATTGCCATAATTGCACTAAACAATTTGGTTTGTCACTTATTTAAGATTATATCTTTTGCAGAAGTTAACACACTCAATTATGCACTAAGTATACAATCTTTCCCATCTCAAAGCAGTTACTGGGACAGAATCTCCACTTTTATGTTTGTTCCTCTTTGATGAAAGGTGGAACCGTCAAAGATTTTTTTGCTGTCCAGAAGCATAGAAAAGAACATTGTATTTAGATTGGGTCCTTCTACATTGTGAAACGTTGTCTTTTTTGTTTCTTTTTTCCAGTTTAGCTAGAGGCATGCTAAAAGTTATACTTATAGCACATCTTCATGTTGTACTATTATTTCCATGGTTTGTTCTCCTAAAAGTGGCTAAAGTATTATGCATACTTGAAAGTCTCTTGGTCATATATGTAGCAAGCCATTGCAGTCTAAAATAGCTTAGCAAACAAGTATAAAATGTTCTCTTAACTTAAGTGAATTATGTACTCTATATTGTATAAATCTAGTTATTGTATATTGTATAAATCATAAATGTCTATATTGTATAAATCTAGTTTACCATATACTTTGTATGTACATAGAGCAAACCATGACTCTTAAACATATTTAGTAATTAGCAGCATGACTCAGTTCTTACATAAAGTGGAAGTAAGTAAAAATACCATTATCTACTGTACTGTACAAGTTTTGGTTCACCTTGTTGATATGATCTTTTCCCCTAAAGTCCCAGCTGCAGCAGGTCAACAACATCAAGGGAGAGATCATGAAGCAGCTCTCACTCTACTACTTCACTTTCGTGGACGTTATGGACTTCAAGGTACATTTACACCACTGGCTTCAACGCAGTTCTGTGTAGTTTTCTTATCTTTTATCCAAAAGGTTTTGATGGATGTGTTTATAACGATTCCACACTCTTGATTCTTGTCGTAGGGCTTGAAATCCTATTCTCTGCATATCTGCACTGGTGCAAGTAACATTGAAAATTTACCTGCATGATACAAATTTTACCTGTACCATTCATCAGAATTTAGGAAGTAGTAATCATACTAAAAAATCATACACTGTACTTATTAGGAAGTTCATAGAACATTACTATGCCATGCATGGTAAAGGAGCAGTCACATCTTAGACACAAAGACAAAAGAATTGCATAAATTGTATCTCATTGTAATATCAGAACCCAGATTGTACATGTATTTTTTTACAGGACCATGTCAGTGAGCTGCTCACAACAATGGATGCCTGTAATGTTCATTTTGACATTGTGAGTAGTCCTCGACGAATTACTTTTGCAGAAATATGTACAATTTCACTTCAATTACAAGTGTTAGTATGAAGGCATAGAAATTTAGGTATACATGTATTAACATGTAATCTGAATTCAACATTTGTTGCTTTCTTCAACTAAAACTTCTACCTAACTAATTTAATTTCTTTTTCACCATGTATAGACGACCAACTATGACCTTACAAAGGGTTACCTGGACCTGATCATCTCGTACGTGTCTCTGATGCTCCTACTGGCGCGGATAGATGACAGGAAGGCAGTGCTGGGACTGTACAACTATGCACATGACCTGACACATGGCAAAGTGTGAGTTGGACTGATACACAGTGTTCTCTGTGATACAGTGTACAAGCTGCACTATCTTCTGACAGTGCCTTCACAAAGAAGTTAATATGTTTTAGGGTCTGTTTGTGTATGTTTATGTGTGTGTTTCTGCATATGAACAGTATAACTCAATAAATTAAGTATGCTTGAATTGTGATAATACATGTATTTGATAAGTGCAATAGGAGAAAGTAGAAAAGATAGATCTTGATGAAATAAAGGACAAATTTGACTATTGTTACTGAACTGTTACTCTCCAAATTAGAAAGATCTTTTTGTTGCTTTCATCACAAACAATGTAATGATAGTCTTGTATAAGGCCATAACATAAGATTTTTTTCCCTTTTTTCTCAGGGATCAGAACTTTGCCCGTTTAGGCCAGATGATCCTGGACTATGAACAGCCATTGAAGAAGTTACAGGAGGAATTCACACCTCACAGCAAGGTGAACATCCTCATAACATGAATAGCAAAGTTCTTTGATGACCGTCTGTCATCTTCATCAAGGCAATTCTGACTGGTTTACTGTGCACTGATGCTAGATGTTACTTGGTGCATAGTGCATTAAAAGTGTTACATGGTTCACAGTGCACTGTTACTTGATTCACGGTGCACTTAAGCTAGTTTTTACTGTTAATGCATTTCCAAACGTAGTGCAATTGTGACATACATAGGCCATACACTGTGAACCTGTGAACTATGTAACACCTTTAGTGCACTATGCACCAATTAACAGCTAGCATCAGTGCACAGCAAACCAGTCAGAATTGCCCTGATGAAGATGACAGACGGTCATCGAAACGTTGGCTCGTAAAAAAATAAATGGTTGTGATCAAAGAACTTTGCTGTTCAATATTAAAACAGTTATTATTTGTTGTATATTAGGTATGCCTTGCTGTATACTGAAGTGTTGTACTATGTTGTGTTGTTGTTGTATATCAGCTGGTGGCCTGTGCCCTGTTGTCCCTACACCAAGTGTACCCTCGGCGGAACCTGCCTGCTGAACAGTGGAGACAGGCCCAGATGCTGAGTCTGGTCAGCGCTCCAGGACAGATGCTCAACCCTGCACAGAGTGAGACGGTAAGACAAACCTTTGTGTAATCTGCCAGTTTTATATACACAAGGGCTGTACAAAAAAAAAAAAAACACAAATTTTGGCAAGTAAAATTTTGGTTGGGAAGGAAATCATACCCTGGTGAAAGGGGATTGGCAGTTTTTTTTCAGAATCCTGCATTTGATCTCTGTCTGTAGTAAGTTCTATCTATGTTTTACGAGGTGTTAACATCTTGAAAAGTGTTAATACAAGATACATATGCCATGAAGTATCATTTCGAGCTGGAATACTTGTCATTTTTGGTCCACAAGTAGTGTTGAAATCTGTTCTGTTCTGTTTGCTGATCCTAGCAAACCTGATGGATGTTTTTTGTAACTGTTGTCGTGACTGCTGGCCTCACAATGTCATTTCCTTGTGTTGTATATTAATGTAAGACATTTCTTTGTGCCTTAAAGATGCCCTGTGAGTACCTGTCAGTGGAGACCATGGAGAAATGGATCATCTGTAAGTATAGTCAAGAAAGGGAACTACAAATGTATATTTCTTCTAGTATAGGGTAGTTTCAAGCAGTAAATCAGTGCCACCTAGAGGCCAAATGTGGAAGTACAATGATAGGAGATCTAACAGTCATGTAGACATTCTCTCAAGTAATAATCTTGAGCAAAAGTTTGCAAAACTACTTTTCCCTTTTTTCTTACTAGTAATCAGATGTATGAGAAAAATTTTACAATGAATAAAAAAAAAACAATGAGTACATGTAGCTGTTGCCTAGGACAGCTCGATTGTTCATCAAAATACTGTACGACCTTGACAATATTGCTGTTCCCCAGTTGGATTCTTGCTATGCCATGGACAGCTGACCCAGTCAGACTCTGCTGTTCAGCTGTGGCGACTGGCGCTGTCCGGGAACTACGTCATCACGCTGTTCCGCGACGAGGTGCTGTACATTCACAAGACTGTGGAGGGGGTGTTCGAGGGGATCAAGGGGTATGTATGCCTCCCTTCTTTTGTAGTTTAATTGCTGTCATGTAATACTCACATAGATCAATCAATGTACGTCAACTTGTGATGTTTTTTCTTCCATCCTGTAAAATTTCTTCCTCAGTAGTATTGCTGTCAGTATCTACATGTATCTAAAGGCTGTTTGTTTACTAGTTGTGCAATTGTTCCTCACGTGATCTGTATTATGTCTTCTCAATAATTGCTGTGACATTTGTTTTATAATGTATATTGTATTCATTTTCAGGTACGGCAAGCGTGTAACTGAAACAAAGGAGTGTGCCAATTATGCTGTTGTTAACGCGTAAGTGACCAGGTATTTGTATCCAAAGTTATATAGATTGGACACAACTTGCTAACATGTTAGATTTTTATGTAGCCATTAAAAACATTTCTAACTGTGCTGAAGAAGGTTTTAAGTAAAGAAGCAGAAACAAAGAATGGCATGAGACACATACATTGTATGCTACCGCAAAATCAGCCCAAATAGTACTGTTGTTTTACAAATAGTTGAACTG
Organism: Branchiostoma belcheri; assembly: GCF_001625305.1. Taxonomy (NCBI): domain Eukaryota; kingdom Metazoa; phylum Chordata; class Leptocardii; order Amphioxiformes; family Branchiostomatidae; genus Branchiostoma; species Branchiostoma belcheri. The sequence continues at coordinate 23,978 of NW_017804159.1, read as the reverse complement.
ATTTTGTTGTGCAGGGGTCCGTTTCACCGAGAGAGAAGAGCATTCCTGCGTACAGCTCTGAAGGAGCTAGTGATGATTCTGGCTGACCAGCCTGGTTTACTGGGGCCCAAGGTACAGCTCCTACAGACACTTAACTCAAGACTAGTAGACATCCTTCCATCTGGAAAGATGATGGTAGAACTCTAGGTCTGGTGTTATGGCCGTGTATAGTGTCTCGTGTGCCTTAATTATGCTTAAGATCATACCACTCATTTATCTGTAGTGTCTTCTGGTTTATAATGTTATTCTAAAGGGGCGGCATGCCCTTTTCCGCAGAGCGTAATTGGCAGTTTTAATTCTACTTAATTCTACTTCTCTTAATAAGAGCGTACACGAACCGTTTTAATTCAACGTAAAGCGTAATTGGCGCATTTTGCGTAGAGCGTAATTCGCGTTTTAATTCTACATAATGCGCCCTAGCCACTTGGAATTTACCTTAAAGCGTAATTGCTACTATAGCTTAATACATAGCCGGCTCTCAAAATTTAGCATAGAGTGTTGTCGGGACCCCCCATGCAGACCCCTTTCTAAGGCAACTATGAACTGTTAGACTAGTGTCTAAAAATGGCAATATTTCGAAAGATTTGAAATGTTGTTGTTTACTTTTCTTCAGGCTTTGTTTGTGTTTATGGGTCTGTCGTTTGCTCGAGACGAGGTACTCTGGCTACTGAGACACTCAGAAAACCCTGCGCCCAAACTCAACAAGCGGCCCAACCCTGTGGATTATGAAGACAGGTTGGTAGATTTCGTCTTTGCTTTCTTCATAGTGACTTTGACCTGATTTTCAGTTCTTCTTCCATGGTCTTACAATGTGATGGCAAAACAAAATGCATGATCATATATTTTCCATTGTCTTCATTACTTTGGAGGTGTCAAATGGCTAAATGGGGATATTAGGCTAACGGATACGAGACCAAGAGGTTATGGGTTCGATCCCCGGTATTCCTAGCAAGACGTGTCCTTGGCCCGGCAAGCCTTGGGGTACACAGCTTTCCTCACTCCACCCTGGTATAAAATGGGTGCCTGACTTTGGTTTAGGATGTAAAAGGAAAGGGATAGAGTCTGCCTTCCAATATCTTACCCTGGACACAGTCGATTAACAACCCACCATCTTTTACCATTTTTTGCCTCACCAGACAACTGCCAGAGTTGCTGTACTACATGGAAGAGTTGCGGGGACTTTTGCGGAAGTACAACCAGGTCATGCAGCGGTACTACGTACAGTACCTGAACGGGTTTGACTCCATCGTGCTCAACAACCTAGTCCAGGTAGGTTCCAGGTAGTACTATGAGTCCTCTGCATGCCGGCAGTACAACTTGTAACATGGCCAAACTTTCACAAGTCGCTTGTTTCAGATAATGGGAAAAACCTGTCCATGATTCTAAGTTGTTTCCCAAATTTCCTGGTTGTGCAAAATTAGCTCTAAAATTCTGTCACCATGTTATGAGTTGTTTTGCATGAAAAATTATCAAGCATGACTACATTTATACAAATGTGTAAAGTACATGTAGAAATTGCATGCTCATATGTACAGAGTCATTCAGTTGCATGAAAGGCTTTTGTATGTTTCTATTTGGATTTTAGTAGTCGAGTATGATCTACATCTATGCACATACAGCACCCTGAAATAATCCTTCTAATAGCCTATCTTTATACATAACATTGCCTAGCAAGCTTGTTACATTGCCTGTCTAGATGTGTAATAGTTACATGTATTGTGTCATAGATATGAATCTAACATTGTTGTGTTATGCATTTCTGCTGTAATAATTCACATCATCTCATAATTCCTTCCTTCCTCCATCCTCCTTACTAGTGTCTGTTCAAAACACATCCCTATAATTATATACCTCTAGTATACTTGTCTTCTCCCCACCTTTGCTTGTATACCACTTCTCAGTGTAGTTTAATGCATCTTTCATCACAGTAGCATGGTCATTTTCTCACTGTAGTACAGAAAACTGTAGAATATTGTCTGTTTCCTGCCTTAACCCCCCATCCTATCCTCCACTCTGAGTCAACGTTCACTTTCCAAGTGCATTTCAAATTCCAAGCGCATCTCAACTGCTCAGCTCTGCCTCTCCTATATCTAACTCCATCACATTTAAGGCTTTTAGGATCTTTTTGGCATTTAGAGGTGGTTGAAATTTTTCTTGTGGACTTCTCTTTCCTCTCTTGTAATGCTCTCCCCACCAAAGAACGGATTGCACCAGGTAGACCTAACTTGTGAAATCTGCTTGAGTTTTGACACTTTTGNACAAATGTGTAAAGTACATGTAGAAATTGCATGCTCATATGTACAGAGTCATTCAGTTGCATGAAAGGCTTTTGTATGTTTCTATTTGGATTTTAGTAGTCGAGTATGATCTACATCTATGCACATACAGCACCCTGAAATAATCCTTCTAATAGCCTATCTTTATACATAACATTGCCTAGCAAGCTTGTTACATTGCCTGTCTAGATGTGTAATAGTTACATGTATTGTGTCATAGATATGAATCTAACATTGTTGTGTTATGCATTTCTGCTGTAATAATTCACATCATCTCATAATTCCTTCCTTCCTCCATCCTCCTTACTAGTGTCTGTTCAAAACACATCCCTATAATTATATACCTCTAGTATACTTGTCTTCTCCCCACCTTTGCTTGTATACCACTTCTCAGTGTAGTTTAATGCATCTTTCATCACAGTAGCATGGTCATTTTCTCACTGTAGTACAGAAAACTGTAGAATATTGTCTGTTTCCTGCCTTAACCCCCCATCCTATCCTCCACTCTGAGTCAACGTTCACTTTCCAAGTGCATTTCAAATTCCAAGCGCATCTCAGCTGCTCAGCTCTGCCTCTCCTATATCTAACTCCATCACATGTAAGGCTTTTAGGATCTTTTTGGCATTTAGAGGTGGTTGAAATTTTTCTTGTGGACTTCTCTTTCCTCTCTTGTAATGCTCTCCCCACCAAAGAACGGATTGCACCAGGTAGACCTAACTTGTGAAATCTGCTTCTTGAGTTTTGACACTTTTGTCTGCATGCTATTTAGTGTTACTAAATGCTAGTAGAGTTACTCTTTAGAGACTTGTAGAATCACGTTCAGTGTCTTGTCGTAGTACTGTAGGAAAATGCTGTCAAAGATTGAAGTCTGCTTGTACAAAAGTATGCGACTGTAGTTTTGTGAATACAGTTTAGTAGTAGTTTTATGCCGGTACCTTTTTGTTCTAATGTGATGCAAGATTAACATTATTGAATGTACAGTTAATAGGAAAATTCAGTTCGTAACAAATCATGCATATGTTAATGTTGTGAGCACAGATGGTACTAGCTATGGCATGTTTATAATTTGGCTGCCATTTTCGCTTATCAAAACATGACATAATCAGCTGCTTGCTAAAATATTGACATTTAATTTTGTATTGAAGCCCTGTTTTTTTAAAAACATTTTTCAACACAGGAGGTTTTGATATATACAGTGGATGAACTGGAAGAATTTTGATTCTGAGAACAGACAAAAAAAAGACCAGGCAGTTTACCCTGATGTTGTATATGCTCCACCCCCCCCACACATGAGCGTGTCACTCTTCTGGTAACCAAAATTTCTCTTGTTGTGTTTTCCTGCGGCCTTCGCAAGCCTCGCTTGCGTGCGAGAGAAAGTTTCAACAGCAAACGAAACCCCACGTGTCAGGAGGACTGGGTAAGCCAGTCTATCACCGAGTTTTGTCGTTCCCCCCACCAGAAATAACCTCCACCTGCCGAGTTTGGTTTCTTCACCATTCTCCTTGGCACCGACTTCGCCAATCTTTTTTTATTTCTGGAAAGAAATCATACTTTATGACAGGTTGTCACACTTTTTTTTGTGTGTCTCAAAAAAACTTGTCAAAAGAAGCATCCATGAAATGATGAAAATATAGTACCCCCTCTCCCCCTGATTCCCCCTAGCTTTTGTATTCAAACTTGCTGTTACTATTGAGCCCTATGGTACTGAGTGGTGTATTTGTGACCCCCTCCCTGTTAAACTACTAACCCTTTAACCAGTTCTATACAAGTATCTAAGTACTAATCTTACCCCCAGGTGGTATACAGGCATTGTGGAACTGAGACCATTCTTTTGAAGTGTGCATGTTTGGTCGAAAGTGATACTGTATGTTAAGGACATTTTACGAGTACTGTTCTTGGCTTTTTACTTTTTACTTAAGGCCATGTTGATTTGATTATATGGATGACATCCGCGCGCGCATGAATTTTCGGCCATTTCCAAAAAAAAAAGTTTTCAACCATACTGTAAATCATGCAAAACAGTTGCTAAATGAGCAAAAATATACCATAAGTTGCAAGGAAAACATTTAGAAATGATACCAATGTCATAGAATGCCAAAATCAAAGGAAAAAAAGACAAAATGTAAAGAAATGAATTCGAAGAGTAGATTATTCACCATAACATATTCTGTGCCATTTGTTCAACCTTCATGACCACGTAGATTTCATAGTGAAAGCAACTTTTTTTTTTTGCAAAACTTTTTTTTATTCGCACGCGCGCATCAGTTTTGGGGTTCCCAGAGGATGTCATCCATATAATCAAATCAACATGGCCTAAAGAAAAAAAAATTGCACCAAAGACGTTTTGAATGTAAAATTAATATAGAACTGTTTTGACAGTGTTAAATTACTGCATTGCAAGATTGCTAGCAATTACATATCTGGTATGACAGACTGGAGAAACTCATCCATAGTGCCTGTGTGACCCCTTGTTCTTGTAAGTTTGTCCTAGTAAGGTTAGACTGTACAGCACATTGACAGAACATACTATATGCCTGTGCAAAACCCAGTTTTTTTATAGAATATTTGTTGGATGTTTGGTCAATGTTGCACCAGAATTTTGCCCATTGAAGACAATATCTTTTCCAACACAACATTTGAAAACTATGGACAGGATGCCATCCGAAATAAATATGCAACCTTAGACGAAACATTCTGCTGAAGTGTTATGCATGATACATTATGGGTTTCATGCAGGCACAGTACGTTCTGCCAACATTATATTCCCAGCACTGCACCAGTATTAGCTGCCATGTCGGCCTCTGCATTGTTTGCGTTGTTTCTACCTTCCAGAATCTGTCGGTGTGTCCAGAGGATGAGTCTATCATCATGTCATCTTTTGTCAACACTATGAATGGCCTGTCTGTCAAACAAGGTATATAATATATATCATAATTCTCACTAGGCTGTTTGAGCGTAGGGGCCCCCTACGCTGTGATTTTGACCCCCTACGCTGTGATTTAGCCCCCTACACTGTGTTTCAACCAGCGTAGGGGTGGTTTTGGGGGGCAGAAGCTTCATTAATCTTTAAAAAAATGAAAATATAACTTAAGAATGAAGCTATAACAATGGGAAAACAAAATCTGTCCCCCAATAAACAATAAATAGTGTCTTAAGTGGTTGATATGAGTTACAAAATTTTTGGGGGAGAATATCAGGCCCATGTTTTGGGGACTCGGTGCGTGACTCGCGCCACAGAAAGTTGCCCTTCTATACCTGACCCCTACGCTGTGAAAAAATCCTGGTGAGAACCCTGTATATATTTACATCTGATTCCGATTCATCAGAAATGATATACAAATGCATGATTTACATATAGCGCTACATGTATGCTGCAAACAATTTGGGATAGGGTGATAGAATATTGTTTTGTATAATGCAACTGAAGCCATTTTTTATTGCTTTTTTTTTAAGCAAGTCTGTGGACTATCATTATCTGTTTTTCAAAGGTTGCATTGTTAGAATATGAGAAATACTTTTGTTCTGATTATGCAATAAAAATGGGTGTGTATAAGTTTATAAGACTGTGGCAAGTTGCACATAGTAGGTAATATTTAGGCTATGTTTACATCTGACACCACCACTCTTTCTCCTTGCTTCATTATCATAGGGACAACTCTTCTTTGTGAGTTTTGAACATCAAATCAGTACTTCCCTGTCCTTTATTTACATGTAGGACCTACATGCTTACATACATGTACCATCTCTAAACAACATGACTCCTCTTCAACGTGTACAATTGGAGTTTGAAGTAGATGATTGTGTAAAATCTGGTATGACCTGGCAAACGTGTTTATCCATTTTGAACTCAGTCCCGGAGAAGAGTAAAAGAGAAAACAAAGTAATGGTGCCTATTGGCTAAATCCCAGAATGATATTGTGTTTTTGTATGTTCCAGTTGAGGAGGGGGAGATATTTGACTTCCGAGGGATGAGGCTGGACTGGTTCAGACTACAGGTACTTCATTTTAGTCAATTTGTTTTCCTGAATTTCAAATGTATGAATACTGTGATTCCTGATTTTTTCATTGTACTGTAACAGTTATGTTCTCCATTTACACTGTCACTTCTGTACTGTGAACTTGTCATTACCGTTAAAATAATTCATGGACTTTCTTTTCCTGCACCTGTCACCACCGTGAATATGTAGTTCCGTGAACATGTCCATTTTTCTCAGACCGTGAACTTTTGCTACTGTGAACATAACGTGTATACATGTACATGCGTTATTTGCTCCATTGACAGTTATACATCTAAAGTAACAGCTTACTCCCTAGAGCTAATAGCTAACCAAGTCAGAAATATTTTATTTGCAATGTGATGAGAATGCATTAAAAGAACGTCAAGTCTAACTTGTATTTACTGTAATTATTGCACAACTTTGTTGTACTTGTTCTCTAAGCCTGTCAGGCCTATAACTTTCCCAAGTTGGGCCCAGTTAGTTTGAATGTTCAGAACCCTAACCTACATGTAGCACAGCTCAACAACATAATTAACATTTATTCGTTCTAACTGAGTGTGTACTTGTGCCATCTCTGCCAGGCCTACACCAGTGTAAGTCGAGCCCAGCTGGTTCTGAGAGAGAACCCTGATCTAGCATGGCTCATGAACACCATCAGTTTGAGTAACATTAGTTCTAACTGTGTACTTCTACCATCTCTGCCAGGCCTACACCAGTGTGAGTCGAACCCAGCTGGTTCTGAGAGAGAACCCTGATCTAGCATGGCTCATGAACACCATCAGTTTGAGTAACATTAGTTCTAACTGTGTACTTCTACCATCTCTGCCAGGCCTACACCAGTGTTAGTCGAGCCCAGCTGGTTTTGAGAGAGAACCCTGACCTAGCACGACTCATGAACACCATCACGTTCCACACATACATGGTGGACAGTCTGGATGAGATGGCTAAGGAGACATCTGACCTCTCCACCTTCTGGTAAAAATCAAACCTTCAGTTGTTCCTGCTGTTTACTATATCATGGCAAAACAGCTCCAACTTTTATGCTACACACATACATACTTTTGTTGATGAAGAGAAGACATCCAGGTAGAACAAAATCAAGCAAGCAGAATTATCTAAGCAGTCAGACATTTCAGATAGCATCTACTATCCTTCATCAGAGACAGAGACATTATTGTATGCAATAAAAAATACATACACAGTACATAGTTATGTTTACCGAAGGAAAATGTGTTGTTTTTGCTCAGTTTCTTCCTCTTCTTCTTCTCCAAACAAACAAAGGTCAATGACCTGAACCAGACTTTTGTCACCATGGTAACTAGTGGTGGGTTACATCATGTTGCAATTTTATAGCAGGAGGGATTTTAACTCCTGTCACCCTATATGTATGAATGTGTTTGAGTAAGAATTAACAGTCAGAGCAGACCATATGCATTATGCCTTATGCTTTGCGCTTGCAAGTGTTACCTTGAAAGTTTCTAGTTTGATTGTTGTTTTCCCTCCCCCCAGTTTCTATGGCCGTCTGTTTGAGCAGTACTTCCAGTGGTGCCTGGAGACACCGTCCCAGATGCGCTACTCCATCAGCTTCCCACTCATCTGTTCCCACTTCATGAACTGCACCCACGAGATCTGTCCAGAGGAGGTAGTGGTGGGGTCCTTACTTATATCATCCCTTCCCTTCTGAGTGAACCTATCAATGCAAACCCTTCAGGGTCGGGCTGGAATTAGTTTGACTGCTGCCAACCCTATCTTTCAGCTCCATCTTCTTCTTTCCTCATTGATTACTTGGAATTTTAATTTGCCTGTCACTTTACTTTTCATAAATGCTTCTTGCTGAAGCCTTCTATCTTTTTTATTTTTTTGCTTTTGTGGATTTCACAGCTCAAATTTGTGTTTTATTTGTTTGATCTCATTTTCATTTTTTTAGAATGTCACAGTCAAGTTTCTGATACAGTTATATCAAAAGAAGTCTCGTAGCAGTTAGTATTTCAATGAAAATATGTAGATGACTACCCCCTAAGTTTTGCTATTGGTTTGCCCCAAGGTTTTGCACTGATAGGTGCAGCTGACATTTTTCCCCCTGGCCATTCCCTATGATTTGCCTCAGCATTTTGTGTCTCCCTACTGAACTGCCACCAAACTTTTCACTAATCTTTTGTGATGTGCCTTTCAGAAACCAATGCTGTCATACAAGCAAAATGTATGCATTCATATTTCTTATGTACAAGCTTGGTAGTACTGGCTCGTGGCAGCAGCAGAGATGCTCTGTATTTTTTGTCATTCTGGCCGAATTCTGCTGTATGTGTTAAAGGCATGGGCAGCGTATGAAGTGATTGGAAGGCTGGCACTCTTGTTGCTTGTTGCGTACATCATTGTTATGATGGTTATGAGCATCGGACAAGCCAAGAGTCCCCCAAGCAAATGCATCTTTTCCTAGTGCATGTTCTCGTTGTGGCTTCATGTCTGCATGCTGCAGTGTTGCAGGATGTGGGATCCTACAGATGAGCTGAAATGAGGAATGTAATGTTGACCGTACTCATCACAAAATGTACATATGGATGTGAAAAGACACAGAGTTTGCCCCGGAGGGTAGAATGGATTTTGTAAGCCAGTGCTAAAGACTGTTTATTAACCATTTAAATATGACTGAACCACACACAGTTGAGAACCAGTGGGGGCTCAACAAGAGAAAGAAAAAGTCAGGGTACAAGTTTCTGTGAAACTCCATCCAAGGTGCACAACATCCAAACTGTAGTGATACAGTAGTTTCAAGGCATGAAAAAATAATTACATGTACAACAGATTAAGATATACAGGTCTTGTATGTCAAATTGAATGTAGGAGCTTTAGAAATATTTGGCAAGGAGAGAGATGTACTTTGTTAGATCAGTTTTAGAGCATGACATTATCTTAAAGGTACAAGAACTACAAGAAGGATTGATCTTCTGACCCAAGGACCTCTGCATGTGCATGCATTCATATCCAACAACTACATGTACAACTGCACATCATGTCACATTAAGCATAGAAGAAAGTATGTGTGACAATTTAACTTGAAGCTTTCCGTGAATTTGTAGCGACACCATATTGGGGACCGTAGCCTGTCACAGGCCAACTTCTTCCTGGATGAGATGGCAAAGGAGGCCAAGAACATCATCACCTCTATCTGTGATGAACAGTGCAAGCTTGGGGACCAGGTAAAACAGTACATTAAACATATCTCAAAAGGGACTTAAGATTCCAATCTCCTCTGTGACATATATACCGGTAGCCAGAAGAGTATTTTACCCATATTAAGCATTAAAAACATGGCAAACCAGGACTGGTGATGAAGCTTTCACATTGTATTTTGTACATAACTTGCAGCTTGTGATATTTTATCAAGGGGTTGCTAACGTTTGTTGTCATAGGAAGAACTGGTACTCCTGATTTCTTTGCTCCCTATATGTCGAATCTCAGTTGAAAGAATCAGATGCAAAGATACAATGTAGATGCTGTAGTAAACTAGCAACAATCATCACTGTCTTGCCCAGCAATACTAAAGAATGACTGGATTCTATACTTCATTTTGTTTTATTCCCAGCTGTTGCCCAAGAATGCTGCCAAGACCATCAGTATTGCCATTGAGAGGAAGAGAAACCAGAACAAAGCCAAGAAGCTCCCGCAGGAACCTGACAAACCTGGGAGGGAGAGCATGCGCCGCTCTCGCACTGATGTCACAAGGTTAGCGAGAACTGACTTCAAATCATCCCAGGATTTCAAGGGATTTGCAGAGATCTATAAACTGAGCATGTCAGCAGAACATACTGTGCCTGCACGAAACCCAGATTTTCCCCAGTTTTCGTTGGATGTTTGGTCAATGTTTCATTAGAATTTTGTCTGTTGCAGACAAAATTTTTCCAACATAACATTTGGAAACTACAGTTGGAATGGTATCCTTATATTTGCAAATACGACCTCATTTTGAGCATGAAATCAAAGTCAAAAGAAAATGACATGCGCTTCTGGTAGAAAATATTTTGTCCAATCAAGAGTATACATGTATAATGTATGACAAACTTATGAAGTAAAGTTATACATGCGCAGATAATTGTCATAGCGGTAGCACATAGAGTCAAGTAATGTTTGGATCTGCCACATTTTAAACTACACTGTATGTCCTATGGACCTACTTGTTAACAGTGCAGTTTTTTCCCAGCATGGACAAGCTGTACCTGATGCTGACAGAGCTGTGTTCTGCCATCAACTACACCCCGTCCATCCAGGTGTGGGAACACACCTTCGCTCCCAGGGAGTACCTGACTCAACACTTGGAGTCCAGGTTCACAAAGTAAGGATAAACTTCATTAGAAACAAAATAGTCAACTAGAAAGGTAACATTTTTGCAAAGAAAATGCAAATGTTTACCTTCACACAGGTTTAGCCCAACAAACCATTGCTCTGTTTATTCTTGCTGAAACACATTCATGTATATGGTGACCAGCCCCCGCAACTCTGTCCTGCCACTTGCTACATAATGTAATCCTAATCCCAACACCACAGGGTGTCTGCTACAGCACCAGTTACTATGGTGACAGCCATCATTGACCTTCTTTGTTTGGAGAAGAAGAAGAAACAAAGTAAAAACAAAGTTTTCCTTTCATGAAGGTAAACGTAAAAAGCCAACAGAAAGTGGATGATATTTACATATTGTATTTCAAGGATACAATGTATATGATGATATTTCCTCAGCATGTTAAAGTAAAACTGTTAATACACTATCTTACCAAGATTGGTTAATTTTGTTTGCCGTGTTTCAGAGCCCTTGTAGGGATGGTGATGTACAACCCTGACTCTGGGGAGATTGCCAAGCCTTCAGAACTACTCAACAGTGTGGAGGCCTACATGGGGGTACTGCAGACCATAGAGAATTATGGTAGGTAATATTCTGCAATACAGAAAGGCACTGCATGCCCAGAAAAAATTACAAGAACTAAATCGTGACTCAGAAATGCTCCACATTTTCAAGAATTTATGATTTTAATTGTTATGTGCATTGTATAGTATTACATGTACATGTACATTGTACATGTCAAAGAATTTCCATCTTGTTTAACATACACTGTACATTGTTTGTAGAGTGGTTGATTTTTACGGCATACCTTTTGCCAGAAATTTGTAATATGATTTCACAATTACAAGTTGTATTGCACTCCTTAACTCACGTGTTCATTCATTTTAACCTTGATTTTTCACCCCTGCAGTTCACCTAGACATCACCAGGGTGTTCAACAACGTGTTACTCCAACAGACTCAGCCCCAGGACAGCCATGGAGACAAGACCATCACAGCTCTCTACACTAACTGGTCAGTCACTGGGTCTTAGTGTACAAAATACCAAGGACAGGCATGTTTCCCTGTTTATGGTTGTTGTTCAGCACCAAGGGCAGGCATGTTTCCCTGTTTATGGTTGTTGTTCAGCACCAAGGGCAGGCATGTTTCCCTGTTTATGGTTGCTGTTCAGTACCAAGGACAGGAATGTTTCCCTGTTTATGGTTGCTATTCAGCACCAAGGACAGGCCTATTTCCCTGTTTATGGTTGTTCAGTACCAAGGACAGGCCTGTTTTTCTGTTTATCTGTCTTTCTGTTCTGTTTCCCTGTTTATGGTTGCCGTTCAGCACCAAGGACAGGCATGTTCCCTGTTCATAAAATAACATAACTAATTATTTGGTTATGGATACAATAGTTTGTTTGCTGGATGTTTCATGATGTTAACTCCCTGCCCAGGTACTTGGAGGTATTGCTGAGAAGAGTGAGTACAGGACAGATCATGTTCTCACCCAACAGACATGCCTTTGTCAATGTCGGTGTGGATCCCAATCAAGTGGCCGTAAATGCTGAGGAGTTCCCAGATATCAGTGGTGAGAATAGAATATGTATTATATTATCAGACTATATTGTACAACACTATCAAATCTTGACTTAATCAATACAAAGAAGACAGAATTTAAGATGTTTCAAATGCTATCCAGCAATCTTCGTCAGTGAAAAGAAAACAAAGTTTACTTTTAGATAATATGGATCAAGGAACAATAATGCATCACTGTTTGCAGAACTGCGATCCCTTGCTGAACTGTTGGGGCCTTATGGAATGAAGTTCCTGAATGAGAGTTTGATGTGGCACATCTCCAGCCAGGTGGCAGAACTCAAGGTGAACATTTTACATGTACTTGAATCTAGATTTGAAACTATAATTAACAAATAGGACTCAAAATCATTTTTCTACATACCTGCACTGGTGCATGTAACACTGAAAATTTCATGCACAAGACAAATTTTAATTGCCCACTAAGAATTTTGAAAATATGGATCATATTAAAGAACAGTTCAGAGCCATTGCCATTATTTCTTTTATACTTCATACATGTAGGTGGTAAAAGTTAATTCAGCAAATAAAAATCCACATACACCTACTGTGTACATTTGCCTATAGTATATAAACCTAGTACATGGACCAGTGCAGGTTAGGTGCAGGTAGACATCAAAAATACCTGCACAGCTCCAATTTTACCTACACTAACCTGCAAATACCCAGTACATGGACCAGTGCAGGTTAGGTGCAGGTAGACATCAGAAATACCTACACAGCTCCAATTTTACACTAACCTGCATATGCAGGTGGTATTTCAAGTCATGTAAAGTCATCTCTGTGATCTGTGTTTTGGACTCATTGTCTCATCATCATTTAATGTATCTGTATGACAGAAACTGGTGACTCAGAACAAGGTTGTGTTGACCACCTTGAGGACCCACTTTGACAAGCCAGCATTGATGGCAGAGCACTTCAACAGACTCAGAGGTAACTCTTCTCCTTTCTAAATCCTCCATGAAATACCAATGTAACTGAAATATAGGTATTCAAACTTGATTTTTTAGTACACAATATTTCCGAGTTCAGGCCAGTTCTAAGGCAAATGGCTAAACTGAAAATATGAAATTACAGTTATCCCCATATGAAATGTACCTAATGTCTGTCCCCCTCTAGATGTTGACAACGTGCTGAAGAGAGTCACTATTGTTGGAGTCATCCTTTCCTTCAAGACACTGGCTCAAGATGCTCTGAATGATGTAAGACTCATTTCTATATGTATTTCCCATACATGTACATGTATGTAAGCAGTAAAAGAACTTAAATACATTTGTACTTGCTTTTGTTTTCCTGATTGAGAGTTTTAATGTAACATCTAGGAGTAAATATTAGCATGTACTGCATACTAGTTGTTCCTTCTCGTTTTGAGTGGCGCTCATCATCAATTTGTGTTCTGGAATTCCCACAGGTGCTGAAGAAACGCATCCCATTCCTGATGAGCTCCATCATCGACTTCCAGAAACACTTCCCTGAGACACCTGAGAACAACATGGTCAGTGTACATTCTCTTCTTCCCAATCATCTGTTGGCTCTGTATTTTGTGTCATTGAATGGCTTAAAGTGGCTTGGCTAGTGGACAGGAGATCGAAAGGTTGTGATTTCAATCCCTGGCTAGAAGTTGTGTCCTTTGGAATAGCTTTTTACATGACTCCACCCAGGTGTAAAATGGGTACCCGGCTTTGGTTGGGGAGGTAAAAGGCAGTGGAAGGAGAGGGATGGGCTCCACCTTCCTATCTTTGCCCTAGACACAGTGTGTTACCTCAAGGCCCCAAAACTGCCAGAAACTACATTGTACCTTTGCCCTTTTTAGCCATGCTTCAGTGTTACAATTAATGGTTATCATTACAGTTGCATGTAATATTTTTTTCTTGTTTGTTCCAGGTTCGTGTTGAGATAGTGAATGAGATGGCATCGGCAGCTGGCCTCCCTTGTGACGTGGACCCAGCATTGTGTGCTGCTCTCAGAGTACAGAAATCTGGTAAGCAAGCACTTAAGAAAAAACATGTGTATTGGGTTGTCGCTTTTTTTCTTTTATAGTTGGAATTTTCTACTCTTTTGTCACACCTGGCAAACTTTATTTTTCATCAATTGATAGTTGATATGTGTTTAATATGCTTCAAATAACAAGCACACTAACCCAACCTTTCATTTTTAAATCAGATCATACATCTACATTGTGTCACTTCCCACCCATGTCTTTTTTGTTTTACCTCATTTTTTTTTAGCTTGTCCTCCATGTAGGCAAATGCATTCCTTTAATCTGTGTTTAACTTACTAATTCTACTAATCTATCTGTAATCTTAATCAAATTGTTACCCCCTGTTCACCTTTGCTTATATATAAGCCTACATGGAGGAGTTTTTCTCTGTGTGTTTTGGTCATCTTGGAAACCTTACAGGTGCCGGTGCTGAATACTTTCTTCCACAACCGTTTCATATGAGACGACAGATTTGGGCAGGTTGGGCCACACTGACTGTTTTTTTGTTGCACATTTTTTAGTGTCACCTTTTTTTCATCTCTATCATGCCGTTTGGTTGCCACATCGTTGTGAGCGTCACACTGTGCTCTCTGATTAGGATTTTGAAGTTGTAGTTGTCTGCTGAGTCAAATGAATTCTAAGGTTATCTTTGAATTATTACTCAACTGCAAGTGCATCTTGTGAATTGAAGCAAAGTTTTCATTGGGTACATGTATATCTGCAAACTGACAGTTTTTTCCCCTCAAAACCTGGTTACCAGACCTATTTTAGCTGCCAAGTCTTTTTTGTCCTCTATGCAAAGCGAAAGAGACTCTGCAGCTAAAATAGGTTTGGTAACCTGGCTATTACGTGATTGTATTTCCCGTCATGGTCTCATTTGTCTTCTGTTCTGTGCCACAGTCCTTGTCCTTTGTACCTTGTATGATGTACATCATTTTAACACTAACAGGGCTATTGTTCGATTTGAAACTATTTTGTGACTGGGACACTACCTTTACAGAGAATCCAGATGAGGACTACAAGATAGCCTGTCTGCTGATGGTGTTCATTGCAGTCTCCTTACCGATGCTGTCACTAGACTCCCAGTCTTCCTTCAGAGCAGACCTGGAAGGTAGGGAATTTGGGTTAAATAGAAAAAAGTTGTGAAGTGATTGGTCATTAATTATCCTGATGAAGGCGACAGTGGTCGCTGAAAATTTGATCCCTGTACAATTGCGTGTTTGAGTAAAGTTCAACATTTTACTATGATTACTATCAACACAGATGAACTTTCATGATAAAAAAAGAATCACAGGTCAATAGGGCAATAACTTTTTTTCTGTTTGATGCATTGGATATACAGTAATATAATTTATGTTTGTTTTAAGATGATAACTTTATATACAATGTCATGTAGAAACAGAATCCATGGTGAACAGGCATACACTAAAATGTACCTGCATTCAAAGTTCTTTAATTTTTTATTCTTTAACAATTGTTCTTTAATTTACAGTTACATGAAATAAGTTATATACATCATTTTGCAATATCGAAGCATACCATAATTTTACTGTAGTGTTGTATTTTCCAAGTTGGCTCAATTGCTGTGTTTAAATCCAAACCTGAACTCAAGATGGGAATGCTTCAAAGGGTGCTTTTTTATGTTATATGCAATTTGCATGATTGCCTTGTTTTTGTTCATGTTTTGTTTGTTTACCTCTTCTAGGACATACAAACAACATCCACTGCCTGGCCAAGGCTGTTAACAGTATTGCTGCAGCCATGTTTACTATATATGGGAAAGGCAGGGTGACCATTGAGGAAAGGCTGAAAGAGTTCCTGGCTGTAAGTCCCACCATCACATGTACATGTACAAATGTGTTTCTTGTCTTGACATGTTTGCTACCTATTGTAAGTGCAAAGGATACTCTGTTCATGTACATGTACATACTGTACATGTCTGTACAAGTACCTGCTGACCCTAGACTTTTTTTTTGGTGGACCCCTGCAAGGGATGAGCTGATCAACCTTTTCTAGCTCCATGATCTGACACCTGAGTGATAACATGTTGTACAATTGGTTTTCATTCTCATTTTCATTGTACATTGAAAATAAAAGTGTCCTCATGCAAGTTTTACTTTGTTAAACTGTAAGTTGGACCCCTATATATACATGTAGATATCACTAAAGTCTAAAAATAAAGAAAAAAAAAGATAATCCCTACCTACCGACCCTAATTTTTTTCAGAACTGAAACAGGAAACACAACATTTTATTTTCCTAGGCCTTTTGGGGGACTGTACACAGGTTTACTCTTGTTGATGTAATGTCTTTAAAATTTGTTTGTCACCATCACAGCTGGCCTCCTCCAGCCTGCTGAAGTTGGGACAGGAAACCGACAAGTTGGCCCTGCGGTCCCGCGAGTCAGTCTACCTGCTTCTGGACCAGGTGCAGCCATTTTTGTTTCCTTCTTGGCTTTCCTTTCCTGATATTCTAATTCCTCAGTGTGTTCTGCCCACATGGTAAGCAACCCACCTCTGCTCCTTTTCACTCTGTAGCTACTCTGTAGAATTAAGTGCTGGCTTCTGTACAGCTAGTGTTTCTTACTGCTTTGTGCCCTTTTCTTATCTTACTTATTAGGTCTTGAAACCTAGGTGCTGATACGGCATTCTGGTACTGCAGCTACTACTACTGACTTTACTCCTGCATGAATGTGTGTAGAGCCCCCTAGTGACACCCTTGCTCACTGCAGTAGAGCAGGCATGATTCTTGTGACTAAAATGTTAACAAAATCTGTCTTGTCCATCTGTTGAGGTTTATTGCCAGCATCATTCCTGCTCTCTGTAATTGCTTTCTAAAGAGGACAAACCACAAAAGAATGATATGGCCAAAATTTTAAAGGAAAAAAAAAATATCACAGCTTTGGCAACAATTCTTTCTCAATATTGGCTGAATTGCACTGTATGCGAGTTTTATCTAGTATTGACACAAATCATTGTTCCTTTGTGGTTTGTCCCATAACACTGTCCCTATGATTGAGTTGTAGACAGTAGAGATTCTTGTACGTGTAGTACGACTCTTGCATGCCATTTTGTAGCTCATAGCTTCATTCTGCCTTGTTTGTAGTTATAGATTGTGTATATGTTACAGTACTCGTGTCATCAAGAGAGACTGGCATCTGAGTAAAGAGACTCTTTGTAAACAACCAAGACTTTAGTCTTTTATTCAGCCGAAGTTTCAGTGACTGTCTGTCACCTTCCTCAGGGCAATTCTGACTGGTTCACATTGCACTGCAGCACAGGTGTCGCTGCTGCATTCCCAAATGTACAATATTTACATATCTACGGCTGAATAAAAGACTTGGTTGTGTAAAAAGAGTCTCTTTACTCAGTGTCTTACCAACCTGATTAAACTATTCATGGAGGCTGGCATCTGTGTGTGATTTTTGAGTGTTAATTGTTTCCTGCTCTGTGTTTTTTCCTTCTCTTGATTCCTTCAGATTGTGAGGGAGTCCCCGTTCCTGACCATGGACCTGTTGGAGTCCTGTTTCCCCTACGCTCTCCTGCGGAACTCCTACCACGCAGTGCTGAGACACGACAACCGGATGTAACGTAACGGACGCAGTCTAATCACACACAGCAGCTTACGGACATGTATAGAAGCATCGTGATGCTGCCAATTGTTTTTGAAATGCACTGCGTGCATGCACGAAGGACATACGTGTACAAATATAATGTACATGTAAACCACAGATGATCAGGTATTGGAATCTGCAAATGTGCAAGATCATAATCTACGAAACCGTGTAACCCTTGCCTGCAGAAAGATAATTCATCAGATTGGGGGTGTGGAGTTGCCTTTGGACATCTTATCTAAGAAGGCTAAATCAATACTAACTTTGTTCTGAGAGATACGAATTCATTTTCACAGGTTGGATGAAAATGGCAGTCGTGTGATATTGTCTACGAAATTAGTTTGTTTTATTTATGGGGTGCTATAATTATAATGTTTTTAAGGTGGCGAATCATTTCCACTGTAAGATATTTAAAGCTAATCATTCCTTAAGCTAGTAGATGATCATAGGATAAATTAAAGGTTCATTGCAAAGGACATGGGTTATATTCTTTAGATTTGGACAGAATTCATTCATGAACATTGTGTGTGTGTATGGTAAGATAATACACAATGTGTGTGATGGCAGTGGTATTAGATATTACTCCTGTGCTCATTTTTATACAAGTGTGTTGAGAACTTCAAAATCTGTGTCAAAAAATTTAAGAGAAGCTCTGAAGAGAAAAATGTGAAGAAATCCTGCATTCGATGTATAACTTGCTGTCTTCCATACTGTGTAAGTTCAGCGTTTCCAAAGTAATGGCAAACATGACACTGAGAAGAATGTATTGTACCATGTATCATGCCATATTGACAGCTGGTATATCTAACCATACTTGCATAGTCTTGACATCAACATTGGAGACTTACATTTGTACATTGTATGGCAGCATGTTGTGTTGAACTTGAAACTTTTAGGTTTGAATGTGAGATTTAAAAGCCATGAATAGGCATTTGAGTCTGGTTGTATGCTTGCCCTGTAGTTCCTTTCTGTATGATAATATCTCCTTATTTTGTAACAAAATTTGGTATTCATGATTGTATATAGGCTCCATAATGATAGATTCAATGTCTTTTCCATTTGAATATGTGGACAATGATTGGTGGTTGAAAAATCTGGATAAATCCAAAAATTAAGTGTCAAATTGGTTTGAACAAAATAACATGTATTACATTGTATCTTTACCAGGTAGCAAGGGTATATAATACAATTCTCATGCTATTCCTTGTACATGAGCATTTGGCCTACAGTATCTCAACATAGGACTTGACTTGGAATAAAATCTAACATCTCACTCATTTGTGGTTTGTCTTTACTTTTTATATATATGGCAAAACATAATGCCATGGAAGTTTAGTAACATTTCACTGAGTGACTTTGGCAACACTTCATAGTAACAATCCCTATGTAACACACTTCAACATTCCATAACAACATACATTGTAGCAGCAACCGTTTCTGGTACCCAAGACTTTGAATTACCTGTAGATGTATGACATCATAATCTTCAGAAATTCACTGACCGAATTAGACTACACACGGGATTAGTTTTACACGTACCCATGATGACTTAAAAGACATGATCAAGTCTTGTATCGGAGGTGCAATGTATATGTACCATTGCATCAGTACAAGATTTGAGAAGATTGGCACAAAATGCTTGACTACAGTTGTCCTGAAAGACACTTTTAACTTTGCCTTATAATAAATAAACCATGTTAAATAATAAGCAACAAGTAACAGTCCGATAAACCAACAAGTAACAGTCCGATGAACCACTGATATGATGTACACAAAATCAGATACAAACATTTCCACAGCCCATACAAGACTCTAACAGATGAAAGGTACATCTTCACAACGAAATAAAGCTCCAGGGCCTTCCACAATGTAGCAGATTGTCAGTATGTGGTTCTAAAATCTCTGAAGTCCAGTTCTTTCACTTGTTTTTCATTCTTGAAGCTGCAATTTGTAATCCGTGAGGATGGACTTCCTTTCTTGGCTAACCACTCCTGCCTGGAAAAAAGTACAAAGTTGGCATATCATGGTGTAAGGAAAATACAACTCCCATAATTCTGTATACCTGACAGTCATTGTAAAAATAGCAATAATGCAAATAATCATTCAGCTTTCCTTCATACCGCACTTATGGTACATTAACAAGTCCAGCATGCCACGTGATTTAAACAAATGTTCAAAAGGCTGTTACTCAAATGCAGGGTCTGCAAAAACTGTAAGGCCACACCAATTTAATTTGTTGGTTCTCGGATTCGCCTCTCCGTTTTTTTCTGATTTGCAAAAAAAAAAAATTGATTCTGGTCCTGAATCAACTGAAAAATGCTCATGTTTTGCCCCCAACAGTTGAGGAAAGTCCTTTTCTTCCTAGTTGTTACAGTTTTCCCATCTATCATTGCAGTGGTTTGATTAAAAGTTCAAAATTCAATGTTTAAATTTTAACCCAGCCTTTTGTGTTGACTTCATGGCTTATTTTGTAGCATTTAAGCCTATAA
>NW_017804159.1:0-3037 GCF_001625305.1 Branchiostoma belcheri | reverse complement strand
CTATCATTGCAGTGGTTTGATTAAAAGTTCAAAATTCAATGTTTAAATTTTAACCCAGCCTTTTGTGTTGACTTCATGGCTTATTTTGTAGCATTTAAGCCTATAATAGGATGCCTAGACCTGTTTTTATTTTTATTTTTTTTTCGCCCTGTCGCTTCATATTTTTTCTGAAAAAATCCGAGAACCAACAAATTAAATTGGTGTGGCCTAAAATGCAAATGCAGCTTTGCCTGACATTAGACCATATCAATACCTTGACACCTGAAGTCAATTCTTTGAAGTCCTGTAAACTTTATGTTATTTTTTCAGCTTCTGAAAATGTGCATGTGAAGCAAGATGGTCATGAAGCTGATGTATGATCATTTATGTCACAGCTTGGGAAAGAAACTTCAGTTTTAGTATCTGCAGCCATGCTTCTTTCAACCTAGCTTGGTGACCAGCTTTGGCCCCAACAGTCTGTTAACACAACAGACAGTTAATATTTCCAGTCAGCCTTTCTCATTGACACCCCTAGCATGTGCTGGATAGGCAAGTGGGCAGCACTCTTAGGCCTAGGAAAAAAAAGTTGTGTTTCTGATTTCAGTCCTGAAAAAAATCAGTCAGTTGGTAGAAGTTTAATGGACTTGCCAGTGATTGGCAAGAAAAAAGGTTACAGTTGGTTGGGGGGATTGGAAAAACTTACATTTTTTCCTAGGCCTTAGTGTCACAAAGATAAAGAGAGCCATGAAGGTCTGTTCAGCAGGCTAGTTAGAACCTTGTTAGACACAATTTAGGCAGACACCTGCACAGAACAGAGACTCAGTATCTGGTGAAGAAGCCCTTCTGGGTAGGCTTGCTGATAGTCTTCTCATTCCTGAAAGTGGCGTAGTCAATAATACTGGACGGGCTTCCCTCATACTGCAGCCATTGTTTCCTGTGTATTCGAAAGGCTTGTAAGATTAGTGTTTGAAATATAGACTACTACAAAGGTAACATTTGCAAAATCTAATACATAATGTTCTTATTAGTCATATATGTATATGTTGTCACACATTCATATATGTATATGTTGACCTGCCCCTCAAACTTTGCCCTGCCTCTTGCTACATAATGTAATCCAACACCACAGGGTACCTGCTACAGTGGTGACAGCTATCTGGTCAAGGTCATTGACCTAATATATTTGTTTGGAAGGGAAGGGAAGAAGAAAACGGTATGTTTTTCTTCTGCACTATTGGAAAAATCTGTTGACTGAATGTGAAAACGGATCAATGGATAAATTAGAGACACAGAGAGGTACTCACATCTGTCTGACTTTATCAGTAGGCCCTTGTACCTGTCCATCCACAGTGCCCTGGCGAGTGTTCCTCACCCATCCAACCACACCCAACCTGCGTGCCTCATCCTCCGTATACTGTGGGCACATAATACTAGTATACTACTGGTATAATGTGTAAAACTAGAGCATAACATTGTTTGTCCTTATCAAAAACCAATCAATAATTGCAAAGGTTCTGTGAAATGCATAATGCTAATTTTACTGTTTACCATTGCAACATTATCATAATTTCTGTATCATAATCACAATATTAATCAACTATGAAATGTCAAGTACATTGTACTTTAATTTTCTGTTGATATCATATCCACTTAGTTGTTGATTGAACAACTTCAGGTACATTGCACATACTATATAATGTTAACATTACACATGTCATACTATATAAGAGTTTTACTTACCATTCGAAAGCAGACGCCTTTAATTTTCGGGAAGAGAAAAAAAAGACATCAGGGAGTGAATTCGTTCAGTTATAATTTGTTGCAGTATTTGGAATGAAGACAATTGTTTTGTTTAACTTTCTTTACTATTATACAGACAAACACGGTGAGTTATGCAGTATTCGTAGTTCGATTATCCTAGATAAATTCGTTATATTAGCATCCAAAGATAGTGTGAAATACCATCATGTCCTGATGTTTTTATGATCCATTCTAGAATCTTCAACCACGCCCCCTCCCCCTCACAAATTGTGTGACATTCATACTAGACTATAGTGGCGGTTAACACTGTTAGAACTGTTCTACCGAGACTCAAAAGACACGTAGAATATCCTCGGCGCAACGTCTACAATGATATAAAACAGAGTTTCTCATAACTGTCCCTGTTCACCTTGTACCCGGCCGTGAACCTCGAAGTCCACCGAAGTGTACGACATGTCTTCGTGTTGTCGTCTGCGCGCAGTGGACCATGGGAAATGTGGGGGCGTTCTGCCATGGAAAGTGAAAGTGCTTTTTTTATCATCAACTCGAAGACGTCGATTGGAACGTACAATGTATTAAACATCTGTGTCCATAATATCACCAGGGTCCATAATATCGCCACCTTGAGAAATAGTGTGCTTAAAAATATTTTTACTGCAACATACCCTAGGTATGTACATTTGATGATGTGTGAAGGAGTGCATACCAATAAGTATGTTGCAGTAAAAATATCTTTAAGCACACTGTTTCTCAAGGTGGCGATATTATGGACCCTGGTGATATTATGGACACAGATGTTACTACCAAAAGGTGAGACAATATCAAACTTACAAGGCAAATGAAAATTTATTTGAAAAAAAAGGGCCAAAAATCATGCTTCAAAACATTGAGAGGAATGTGTAATATCTGTAATAAAATGTAAACACAAAGGATACCATGCATGAACTATATTACCTTTGATTGCATTTTGTACGTTAATTTGCTCTATTTATCTATTCATCTATGGATAATAAGGCCACACCGACTTTTATGGATGATATTTGCGCGCGGATTGATTTTCGCCTTGTAGTCGCAAAAAAGGGTTTTAGTAGCTATTTTTATTTTTGGCTTGGATTTTTTTTTTTTAATTCGCCCGCACGCACTTGTTTGGGGGTCTTCAGAGGATGTCATCCATATATAAAATTAAGTCGGTGTGGCCTAAGTACGAAAAATGATACCTGTCTCGTATCAGCGCCTGTTTGACATTATCAAATACTGTACACATTGTTCTAAGCATAGACATAAACGCAATGTTCAG
>NW_017804158.1:0-36875 GCF_001625305.1 Branchiostoma belcheri | reverse complement strand
CCAAGATCTCCTGGACGTTTCCCTCTCTCATCTCGACGGTTCAGGTACTGACACATGGTTAGTCCTCCATCGAACCAAGACCTGTAAACAGTCTCAGGCAATGTTGACATAAACTTTATCAAATGATCCCTTAGTACTTTATGATATTCTTCGGTGCCACAGATATTGTAACTAATTGCATTATAAAAACAATTCCCATCTCCTCGTATTGGAACAATACCGCTACTACAAGGTGTCTTCAAAGGGACATTCCTCTGCTCCATATTGTGGTATTCTTTAACAGTAATGATTTCATTTTCATTTTGGGCATGCCTGTTTACCATACTGGCCACATTCAATTGATCTTCCTGCATAAAAGGGTCAAAAATGAAACCTCCTTCACTATCCCAGGCCCCAGTTTCCTGTACATCCTGGTCATCAACTGGCTCCTCCCCACTTACCTCCACCTCCATGAGCATTTCAGCTGGCTCCTGTACTCCTGACTCTACTTCCTGTACTGACTCTATCTCTGCTTGTTTGTCATCCTGCTGGCTGGGTTGCTTCTCCTTTTTTGGCTCTTCCTTCCATGCACTCAACCTCTCAGTCAATTTTTTCTTCTTACGCCTAGGCATTTCTGAAACGTTTAAAATACCAGAAATTACAGGTATGTGTTAATTTGCTGATAAAAATCAGGAGCCATGCACAGGTTTGTAAGATTTTTATAGTAAAGAAAGCATCAGATTTACGAGATTTTATATCACCACCTCAAAATTCCTACCTCAAAATTCAGTCAAGAAAGTTGAAATAATGTAACATAAATCCGTGAACCGGCATACCAAAGCCCCGCATTTACAAAAAGGCTGTGCTGAACCCATATAATTTAATAGCCGAAATTTTCCCTAGCGAGCGATCGCCCCCCTCCCCCACATCGTCGAAAAACAAAGAAAAACACTGGCCAAAATCCTCTATAAATCAGTAAACCGACAAACTGAAGGCACACGTTTACAATCACAATGTTAAGTCTAAGTCATTTTCATGTAGCTTACCGCAAATGAGGTAAATACCCCGGTATAAAACTTCAGATTGATGTAGACGGAAACCGGATGTTATCCTTCGCGCGAGGAATGCTGGGACTTTTCTTGGGGCCTGCATGTCGTTTTTCGTAAGGCGTAATCAGGCCTTTTCAGTCTTCATAGAATCATGAAGACAACCTCCCCAAAATCAACGTAATCCGTAATAGGACCGTAGCTGCAAAGATTTAAGTCGTTATAAGGTCTGAGACTTTAACGTAATTGGTAATATTGTCCGCGAAAATTTTGCATAATTCGTAATCCTACCCCCCATGCAGGCCCTCTTCACTATACTTCTTGAACCTTGTTCTTGGCCCGCGGGCGCTCGCGCTAATTAATGTCCTTATTACAATGTATTACAGCACCCACATATCTCTATGTGCACAAACAATGGTCTATAGGAGGAACTCTGACTATCCACTTCTTACCTGATGATATTTCCTGCTATTTGACGCACAAGATACTGCCAGAAACTGGCGAGAACCTGACGCTGGCAGCAGAAGTCGTCCACCTTGCAGACGACCGAACGCAAAAATGATCACGTGACGCATATGACCAATCAGCGTTAGCGGAAGAAATTCGCGGGAGATTCGAAAGGCGTTCTATGATTGGTCTGCGTCAGGTTGATGATTTTATGCCCATATATGGACATGCCTCGAATTCCTTTCTTATTACGTCACGCGCGTACGTCCCCACAGTACTTTCCTATGGGGACAGCTAAAATAACAAATAAAACGATTGTAAAAGCTTGTATCAAAAAAATTTTAAAAACGCCTAGGGGTATTTACCTACTCTACCTCTATACGAAATTCCAGGTAATTTCTCCCAAAAATGAAGGAGTTGAATCAATTTAAAGAAGTGGCAGGAGGAGAAGGAGGAGGAGGAGGAGGAGAAGAAGAATCATCAGTAAAAACAGTATTTCACTCCATACTGAAGTATGGAGTGAAATAATTAAGAAGGAATAAAGACAAAATACTAGAAACTCGCTAGATGGGGTGAATACGTGACCATTTTCTATTCGTAATTTCTAAATATCTTAAAAATCAGACCTGCTAGCACCATACGTACAAGATTATACAATAACTAGAAAGGCCGACATTTGCTCGGGAGCAAATGCAGCAAATGGCTTCAACACGTCCCCCGTACCAAAAATTGACCTTTCCCTCTCCTGCACGAAATGGATTGTTCCTAAATTACCCCTGTCCAAAATGTAAAGTGTTCCAATAGACTATACCTTCATGCAGCAATGGAATCTTCCAACGCCTTCCGCTGTCGGAACATGTAGAACCCGAGTGTTCTATTTAGAACTGTCAGTTGGGGATTTGGGTTTTCAAG
Source organism: Branchiostoma belcheri (assembly GCF_001625305.1). Classification (NCBI taxonomy): domain Eukaryota; kingdom Metazoa; phylum Chordata; class Leptocardii; order Amphioxiformes; family Branchiostomatidae; genus Branchiostoma; species Branchiostoma belcheri. Next base: position 34,491 of record NW_017804158.1, on the reverse strand, counting down.
CTACAATCGCTATTTTTACTCAAAATAAGGTAAATAAAATAAATTCAAAAGGCCGTAGACTGTATTGTCACGCAGTGTATAGCTGTGCAAAAATTCATGAATATAGCAAATAATACCTTAATTGGTCTGACGAGGTATGGTTACTTTTACCCTTATTTGGAAGAATCACGTGGCATGAGGTGATGCAATACCAGTTAATGTTTATGCAAGAGCCAGACTTATTTTCGTGGAAAATGAAGTAATCTGTGCTGGTAAGCAGGAGATCAAACACATCTATTCACACGTGGAGAGAACTCGTGATGTAATCACGTGATTTTACATACATGTGCGCATGCTCCAACTCTGCCGTATACACATTCAGTAGAGACGCTCAAGACCCCCTCCCACTTTTTTGGTTGTTGACAAGCTTAAGATAGCTATTTTGTATTCGATATATATTATCTGACTATCGTCATTTGACTATATTTACGTTGTGTTTATCGTTGTTGTCATTTATAATATGTAACTCGTAACGTTGTCTGCCGATCTAGGAGCTGAAATTTTATTCTATTTATTCCATGACAAAAAAATGTCAGAATTCTTCTCTGTATTTATGATCGCTTACTATTAATTTTATATTTCCGAACATTTCATGACTAGATATGGTGACTAGATATGGTGACGAACCACTCAAGTTATATCAACTTATTTCATGCCACCACCAACTCAGAGAACAAATACAGGACAGGACAATACTAATTTCACTTGGGGAAACTGAAGAAAGTCGTGTTAAGTGTCTTTCCCAAGGGCACAAGATCGGTGGCATGTCAGTGACCTCTTGGATCCGAGTCGAACACTCTGCCGTTACGCCATACGACCCCACAATTATAGGTAGAAATCGGTACATACGATCTCGTCTTCCACACAAAATTACGTTTCTGTTAGTTGCTTAATAGCTTGCCATTTAGTCCTGGCTGCAATAAAAGTAGAGTAGTCGGCCAACCAATCATCATCATCATCATGCCTCCGGATTATACTAATCCGGTGAGGTACACTTGATAAAGTTACTCCCGTAAGTCCTATCTCTCATAGCGGACACTAATGCAGTCCCTGCGAGACCAGTGTCTCTCTCTAGCATGGACAAAAGTGTAGTATAAGGACGTCCCACTCTACGTCTCCCAGTAGCAAGCCACTGTACTAGCCTACCAGCTGGTTCGTTACTACCAATAATACGGAGTAATCAATAACAATAAATATCTCTTGGTATGAATTGAGCCGAGACAGGCGGGCGCCTTGTGTTATTTTTAGACGGTCACCGCAAAGGTAGATGTAGTAGGGGAATAACCTATCTCGGCCCAATTGAGCCGAGACCCGCGGACGCCATGTGTTTTTTTTTCCAACATGTAATCACCAGACGTGGTGACGGCACACTCAAGTTTTTTTCAACTTATATTAATGCCACCACCAACACAGGGGACAAATACATGACAGGACAATACTCATTTTCACCTGAGAGAAGTGAGGAAAGTCATATAAAGTGCCTTCCCCAAGGGCACAAGATCGGTGGCATGTCAGGACTCGAACCCGGGACCTCTAGGTTCCGAGCCGCGCACTCTGCCACTACACCACACGACCCCTATTTTTAGCCCATAACGTGTAGGTACAGTAGTAGGGGAATAACCTATGTTGGCCCACTGCTGTTTACAGCGTCATTATAAAAGCATCTGTCCATCCAAGGAACAATTTGTGGGTTAAACTTCAACCAGGAAACGCATAGCTTGGAGTGGGTCACTTCTGTGCGCCTTATGAGCTCACAACAACACCTGCAGACGGCATTTACAAGTGTTCACAGGTGTGCAGCACTCGTAAGTTTTTTTCTGCCCAGTCTTTGAATTCTAACCATGTTGAAAATGCTGCAATTTCCTATGTTTATAAGTCTTTTTTCGCCCCATAGTCTACAGTTTGTGAGACCGCGCGCTTCCTAACGTTTAATATGTGTCATGTATTTGTTTTGCACTTATTTGCTGTGTGCAATGTATTGGGGTGAGAGGCGAAAGGTCCAAGCTAAACTCCAAGCAAATATTTTGATCGCTGAAAGAGAGTATCAAATTGGCAAGACAGTATCATCGGCAGGGCAGTATACATTTGACACACCGATTCCGGTACAAACAGAAAGGCTGCTAAAAACGTCTGAAAACACTTTAAAAATAAGCCGAAGCCTAAAACTCTGCTTGGAGAGCACTCTTTCTTTCTATGTACCCGTAAATTTATTTGCACTTATTGGCGTTAATTTTCTCGCTTCAGAGCGATGTCTTCCTCACCGGGCAGCATCAGGCTTCTCCTTCGGGGCAGGTCGCCTCACGGCCCGACTAAAACCGCCTGGACGACCCGGTGCGACCATTTGGGGCCACGGGGGGACTTAACCGGGCGGACCCGGAGCAGACGACGCAAACCTAGACACAAGACTAGCCGGCCAACATCGGCGGCGACAAGAGACATCGGCAATGCACCGCCGGTAACAGCAACAGAGGCTAAGGTTTGTAATTTTCGTCTACTCTTGAAGTGTTCTGATGTTCAAGGATTTTTTTGACGCTAGCCTCCTGTGCAGGCTCCGGGCAGGTGGGTTAAAAACTTCACTAAACGCAGTATCAAAACTTCCCCCCCGCACGGAGTCTGTACAGGAGGCTAGCGTCGAATGGTCAAATTAGCAAACACGAGATAGAGAGAGATTCTTTATTGGCACAAAAAAAAAGTACAGGGAACTTTGGATGCTCTTCTACAACTAACAAAGTTAACAAAGGTCTAACAAATTTAAATACATGTATGAATAGCTTCATCCTACGTACAGAATATATGTATGTGGAAAATTACATACAGAATATATATCAGTGGTATCAATAAAGGTATAACTATTCTCTAGCATTTAGTCTCTACGATTGAGACATTCTTTAATGATAGAAATGTCGCGGGCTTGATTCCTTTCTTTCCTGGCTATACGTTGTGCCCTTAGGAAAGCCACATTACGGCTTTCCTCCTCCACCCAGGTGTAGAATACGTACATGACTTAAGGTGGGAAGGAAAAGGCAGTGGAATAGACCCATTCGGATCGGTGTATTCCATGTCTTAGACACACTAGTCAACAACACGCTGCTCCTAGGGCCTTCAAAAAAACTTTTATCTTGAAAGTAATCATGATCATTATCATTATCCAATCAGTGTCACTGATTATAATTTCCATCCACGCAGGTTTCTATGCCGAGCAGGCAAGCCGAGAGGTCCTTCATGTGGGGAGACTTGACGGTACGGGAGGAGCATCAGGAATACCAAGTAGGGAATGTTCTTGTTTTTTCTTCGTATTTGTGTGTTTCTTGTTTTATTAGGTATTTTAATGTTGTAGAGCCGAGGGAAGATGGGTAGGTTTACGCAGATTGGCCTTAAGGACAAGTTAGAAGGAAGCTGGAAGGAAGTGCTGATCAGAAAAGGTGCGGTTAGAAAAAAAAGTTATGTTAAATTCCAAAATCTGGCAAAGAACCTGCAGGAATATTGATGCTGTTTCAGCAGGAAATGACAAGACAGAAAAAGTTTTAAATAACTCTATGATAAATATGTAACAATGCAATTTTGATTGAAATGTTCTTGTTGAGTTGATTGGGTGTGTTTGTCTCTTTGTCTGCTTTCTTGTCTTTGTAGGTTTTTTTAATGTGGTTTAGTGGTGAGGAGAGGGTTGGTTTCCGCTGATTGAAGGAAGTAGTGACCACAGAAGGTTGGAAAGGAGAACTTTAAGATATGTTCCGGAAGCTGTGAGCCAACAGGAAGTTGGCAAGGTGACAGCAATGGGAACATTTTTTTTAATGTTCCAACCATTTATGACCAAACATGGCGACGGCACACTCAGGTTATATCAACTTATTTTGTGCCACCACCAACACAGAGTACAAATACAGGACAGGACCATTCAAGTGAGGAAAGTCCCCAAGGGCAGTAAAGATGGGTGGCATGTCAGGACTCGAACCCGGGACCTCTTGGTTCCGAGTTGAGCACTCTGCCTCTACGCCACACGACCCCACAATGGTAACATGCACAGAGAGATAAACAGAGAACGTTGCAATGAATAAAACAAAAAATGACCAAAACTCTGAATATGTGACAATAGATTGTTACCATACAACTTGTCAATACTTAAAGGTTATTCTATGTCTTAGACGGACAGAACACCAGACTTCAGCAGTGAAAGTGAAGACGAAGACATTCCAAAAGAAGACATCACCAGAGACCCTACACCTCCTCCGGAACTCACAGATGATCAGTGAGTCATTTAAACATTTGTTTTGCCAGTTTGTTTGTTTGTTTATTTAGGAAGCTCCATTGGTGATGATATATCGCTATTCTTCCTTTTCATAAAATACATTAACTATTAATTACATACACGTTCAAATGCTATCAAGAAAACTTATTAACATAGTAAGTTACACATTACGCATCAATTAATACATCAATTAATAATATTACATTATACAGTTAACCAAAAACAAAACACCTACTATGTACTAAGTGTCTGAGAGGTCAGAGGTCATGAATTTGTACAAAATATATTCAAAACGTTTACCACCAGGAGTTAATTGGTGTGTGTTTGGTTTTATGTGTTTTTGTCCAATTCCAGATTTTTCTAGTCACAACATAATCTCAAAGTAAATGAAAAGGGTCTAACCGTTAAGCGTACCCCCAAAAAAATACAACACGAGAAAGGTGTACCAATGTCGCAAAATACAGCCGTTAACACTGAGAATACATCTGCTTTTTGCTTTATGCCAAGCATTACGAGTTCGAAAATCTGTCTGTATCTGTATCTGTATAGCCGGTATAACCGCCCTTCGGTGTGTAGCACACCAGCTTCTGTATCTGTATAGCCGGTATAACCTCCTTTCGGCGTAACACACCAGCTTCTGTATCTGTATAGCCGGTATAACCGCCCTTCGGTGTGTAGCACACCAGCTTCTGTATCTGTATAGCCGGTATAACCGCCTTTCGGCATAACACACCAGCTTCGTAACACACCAGCAACATGGCAATATTATAGTAATAAATCCAGACCTTGACCCGAACGCATACATTCAATGTTTGTTACCTATTCAATCCCTGATAAGAGATTACAAACAGCATGAGCACAAAGAATATTGTCAATGGTCGTTAATTGCTCAACCCCTGTTAAGAGATTACAATATATGAGAACAATGTCAATATTTGCTCACTCTACCCAGGCCTGTTCAACTGTGCGTTGCTGTGGAAGAAAAGATGAAAGAGTCCCATTATAAAGAAACCAAGCAGACTGTGTCAGTGGAATCAAAAGTGGAAAAGGTACTAGGTCCTATTTTTTCATTGCTCTGCTTTAATTTGCCACATTTAGCAATTTGTCTTACAGATTTAAATTAACAAAAGGTTTGTGTTACCTTAAGGTTTGTTCTTGAGCAATTTAATCTGTTCGGTAGACTTTTTGGTGGCCCCTTACGTAATTTTTCCCATCTACGAAAAGATTATTGACAATGCTGTCTACTGTGACCACCTTAGACCAGATTTTATCGATTCCCTGAGTGGTCGTCTTGGAGGTTTTGACTGTATGATGTTTTTCTTATCACAGGACCCACTCAAAAGGCTGCCGATTCATAATTCTCTTTTCGGTGGCCCACTGAAAAGACAGCCGAGCTGTGACTCCCTGTTCGGCGGGAAGCAGGTGAAGCCCGGCGCCGTGTGGAGGCCGTACGGCCCGCCGCTGTACGGGTACGGCTCCTCCCTGAACCCGCCGCCCAGGAAGCGGCCGGACACGCTGCTCATCCTCGCCGCCATCTTCTACTGCCTGGCCGTCCTGACAGCGGTGGTGTTCGCTGTACTCTTCAAGACCAACGTCATACCAGGTGAGCGACGTAGCTATAGCACCTGTTAAGGACCTACCTAAGACCTGGCTTCCTACCTCTCTTCAACAAAGGTTGGAGCTGGGTTGGGGACTAGTTTTTCTTAGCTTGCATCTAATTGTTTGTGTCCCAGATGCATGTAGATTTAAATATCGAGAACGCTACAGTTTTCAAGACGTCAAGAGGTATCGGGCCTTGGTTCATTTTTAGCTTGAAAAATGAATTGTCTGAAAACACTAAAGCTGTTTTGATACGACGAGTAGGTTTTTCGATTTTTTTTTTCATTTAGCCTTCTTCAATCATCTTCTATAGCATTACATTCTCGGGGCCTTTTAATTTCTTACATGTATGTCTTCCTGATGTTTCGACAGTATACAAGACTCCTGAGCCGGTGCCTGTGTGGATGCAGCAGTTTTCCCCGGAGATGCAGAGGTGGTACCAGTTGGCGCTCCAGGCCGCCGGAGGGGACACATCAGCGATACTGCCGCCTGGATACGTGCAGCAACCAATAGTGCCTCCGACTGTGGAAGAGTGTGAGTTCCTTTCTACCGTAGCCCACACGCACAAGTTTGTACACTGTTGCTTTAACTGCGCGAAACCCCTGCTTTAGCTGCACGACACACCCATCTTTCGGCGATGTTTTTAGTCACTTCTAAGCCAAAATACAACATCAGCAAATCTGTAACATATCGGTCTTAACCAAAAGGTTTAACTTAAAGACTATCGTTGCCAAAGATATATTTAGTTGACTTTTTGAAAGTTCCTCTTACTTCTTTCCAGTTTGCAGAAACAAGTCACTTCCTGACTTACGTCACGGCCGCTTCAACTGTACCAGCATCGCCTACTACAACATCCACGTGCGCATGTGCATCGCCAAGTGTGACGTGGGCTACCAGACCGATGACGCGGGCCTGCTGTTCTGCAACCGCGGCCGATGGGCGCCGATCGCGCCCGAAGTCGTGTCGACACTCGTCGGCGTCGGTCGGGCTGCCGACACGATGCCGAACACCGACCCTGGGTGGTTTGAGCACCTCGGCATCTCCGACCAAATCTACGCGGACGCGGCGCGTGGCATTTTGGTGAAGATTAACGCCCCCCACCTTCCTATCGTGGAGACATATTTAGACATCATCTCAGAGGACAACATCATCGACTTCGACATGATGCGGCAGCTGTTGGAATGGATCGGTCCAATTCTTGAGGACATCGTGGCCCACCTGGACTTCCTACAGCTTTTGTCTCGCCTAGGTAGGCAGCATTTTTAGGTCCTTACTGTATCTATCTACTTTTATGCCTGTAAGGGTTACGGTTAGGATCAGGCGCGGTTCTAGATAGTCTTCGAGCATACATTGTTTCGCCTCAGGCACGGTTTTGAATACGCGTAGACCATCCAGAACCGTTCTGGATAAGCACCGTTCTGGATACAACCTGTCGGTGACGATCGTGTAATTTGTAACTGTCTGTTTGCAGAGACGTTTGGGGCGACCAAGCATCCGGTGTGTAGACTTGTGGACTGTGGGGGAGAGTATGAGGTATTCTGTCTTATTCTCTTATTAATTATTTTTTTTATTCTAACATTTCATGACCAAACATGGCGACGGCACACTCAAGTTATATCAACTTATTTTATACCGCCACCAACACAGAGTACAAGTACAGGACAGGGCAATACTCATTTTCACTTGAGTTCAGTGAGGAAAAGTTGTGTAAGGGCACAAGATCGGTGGCATGTCAGGACTCGAACCCGGAACCTCTTGGTTCCGAGTCGAGCACTTTGCCGCTACGCCATGACCCCACATTCCTTCCTTGGCTAGTACGAGCAAGTGAAGCACGACTAACAAGTCACTCTTTTTACCCTTCAGAATTTAGCTCATGGCAAACTCAACAGCAGCTCAACGACCTACCTGTCTGAAGCCCAAGTGGTCTGTGAGCGAGGCTACATGCCGCGGCACCCTGTACTGACGTGTAAAGCTACAGGACACTGGGACAAACCTGCACAGTGCGACCCAGGTAGGGTGTTAGTCTGATTTTCATGTACATTATTACTTTTAGGCCCGTAACTATTAAAGGACCATTTTCTCCTTTGACATATTAAAGATAATAACTTTCAAGTCTGCTTTTCAATTTAGACCTTTGGTCTCTGTTGTCTGTGGGTACTGGCCATAACATAACATATATTTGTTGGTCATGACACAGTAACCTGCAGCCCACCTGAGGACCCCCCGCACGGCTCGTACCTGTGCCAGGGTCACGTGTTCTCGGACCGCTGTGACGTCACCTGTGACGTAGGGTACCTACCGGAAACGGACCACGCCCTGGGCTGCAGCTGGACCGGAAACTGGACCGCCTTCCGCAGAGGGAACACGACAGAGATGGAAAATGCTGTGTCAGCAGGTGGGGGATAAAGACATGTCGTTTTTATTTTCACTTTTTTCTTTTGGATATTCTGTTTGCCATGTATATGGTGCTGAAATACATTCTAATCGACCTTTCATCTTTTTGGCAGACGTTATCATCCCACAGACTCTGGCTTGCGTCATCGCCGACTGTGGAAACATTTCGGTAAGTATGTACATTCTAACCATCAAATACATGCTGTATTTTCTGCGTAATTTTGATCTTCAAGCAGATACCGGAACACAAGAATGGCAAAGATCTTCCATTCAGAATATGCTTGTTGGTTAGTGAGTGGGCCGACTACCTCTGCGGGAAGATAAGCATGGACCATCAATGTACTTTAGTTGGCACCAAAGATCTGGCTAAGATGCATGCACTTCCTCTATACAGATCCCCGCACACGGCGACGTCACCTGTACAGGTACGACGTACGGCGAGACGTGTCATCTCACCTGTCAGGACGGCTACGAACGGCTGGGACAAGACAACTTCACCTGCCTGTCTTACCAACTTTGGAGTGGGGAACCGGAGTGCATCCCAGGTACTACTATTTATCGTGCTGACAGAGATGATATACTGATATAGCAATACATACATACTATCCAGCATACATAAATACATACATACACAGTAACATGTGAATGCTCCTACTAAGGAACATTGTCTTCTTAGCTCCTTTCTTATATTATAATACACTGCGTAATTTCAAAGTACGCGTAGAATATAATTAAGATGCACAGCATTTGATTCACTTTAAAAATATTGATAATGTATTTATATATCTTTTACCAGTGAGTTGCGGCTCCCCTCCTGAGTTCCCTAACACCGCCCTACAGTGCGCCAGAGGACACACCTACGGGAACACCTGCGGAGTCACCTGTGCGGACGGGTACGAAGGAACGAACCACCAGAGCGTAGCTTGTCATAGCAGTGGCAACTGGAGCCTACAGGAGGGGGGTAAAAATTTCTACTGCTTTTCCAGACCTTTTGAATTCTTGCCCAACAACCGTTCGCAGAATCAAACGTGGAGCTCATGCAATCACGACACACACATGACTTGTAGAACTGGCAATATTTCTAACGTTCTTTCTTATTAAACTGTAGCGCTCCAGCCAGTTGTTGGGGGACCAGATCTGTTCTGTCAGAAGAAGGACTGCGGCAACCTTATTGTACGTATCTGAAGCGTATCAAAACTGATACATTAAACTGTAATATATATTTTTAGCATGTAATCTTCTTGAAGTATTGAATTCTGCAGCAATTTTCGTCGTCACTCAAAACAACAACAAAAAATGAATTTTTCTTTACCACCCAGAGCCCTGCCAACGGCAGCCTGACGTGCAGCGGTACCAGGTACCAGGACTCCTGCCGCCTGACCTGTGAGCCCGGGTACAAAGTCGGCAATGAGCAGGACCTTCATCTCCACAGTCTACACAGCTTCACGTGCATGGCAACTGGACAATGGAACGACAAACCCAGGTAAACAAGTTTCATTTTTAGTACTGCGATCCCAGAAGTTGCATTGATTTTGTTCTATGAACTAGACATTCAATGGGCTTTTTACGTATCCAATTTAGATAGAATGTTAGCATTTACATGGGCATCTATTGCCGTTTTTGAATGACAAATGTATTTCAAAATGAATATTTGTCTATCTAGATGCGTCCCGTCTGACTACTGCCGGCTCGGCCTGCACGACTGCCACCCTGAGCACGGGATCTGCGACCTGACGGGCCACCAGACCTTCAGCTGCCGCTGCCGGGTCGGGACGGTCGGGGACGGGAGACGCTGTGAACGGACCTCCTGCCCACCTTTCCCGGTTTGTAGAATTTTGTTTCTTATCTCCCTATCCCATCTCCTCTTGAACAAGTTCAACAAAAAGGGAGCAAAAGATGTTTCAGAGGGTTTCTAGAAGCTGCAGGTGACCAGAACTTTTAACACTTAAATTTGGCATTTAAAAATGTTAAATTTAAGTGTTAAAAAATATCGTACGTTTTAATTGAGAGGTAGCAATTTTGGATCTATAGAGTCCACCAACTTGGTTGCTACACACATGTGTAATTGATCACATCACTTGCAATTGCAAGTACGCCAAATGAGGTGCTGTTTCATCCTCACAGGTCGCTGAACCGGAGAACGGTTACTTCGGGTGTTCTATCCCGGCATCCCCTGCGGCTGACTTCTGCCAATCACCTGACAGCACGGCGGCGGAGTACGAGGTCGTCTGTCTGCTCCACTGTAACCCTGGTTACGACAGGCTGATCTATGCCGAGTACTCCTGTGGACACGACGGGAACTGGACCATTTCATTAGACACAAATACCACAGGGACCATACCGTGTTTAGGTAAGTCCAAACATCTTCACTGTATGTAGTTTTTGACGTTGCACTTTGGAAAGTCGATCTAATTTTAAAATTAGAACAGCTAGCAAATTCTAAAACGTGATAATTATACAGCAAACAAAAGTTCAGGAATTTATTCTTTGACACCAAGTCATTGATTGTAACTCTCGTTTTAAATCTGGTCTATATTTCAGCTGTCAAATGCCCGAACATATCCAGTCCCCTACATGGTGCAATGACCTGTGGCAGCGGCTACTATTTCCGGTATCCTGAGGTCTGCAACTTTACCTGTGACTGGGGCTACGAGCTCACGACTCCCGCTAGCAGCCGCGAGAGACGCTGTCAGACTGATGCAACCTGGTCTGGAAACGACGCCGTGTGCATAGGTATGCTGTGACATTGTTTTGACGTAGACCAAACTATTACATAAATGCGACTTTACCTTATGTTAGATGATAGATCTAAATGATACAAGCATCAAGACTTTCAGATGTGATAGAGAGTTAAATGAACATCTATTATGGTCAACAGCATATCGCATTGTTCTCCTTTGTTAGGTGTAAAATGCCCAGATCTATCTACCCCATCGAACGGAAGAATGACCTGCAATACCAGCTCCCTTCGCTACCCGGACTCAGCCTGCACCTTTTCCTGTAACCATGGCTATGAACTGGCTTCCCCAATGGTACCAGTGAGGCACTGTCAGGCTAACGCAACCTGGTCTGGCGATGATGCCACGTGTATCGGTAAGTATGATTTGGTCTTGTTTTTATTTTTCAAAACAGTAAAATGGTTGGTGTTTAGAATTTAAATTCAATGTAGAAATATAAGTATAGCCATTTGATATTGCTACAGTTTTACAAGATGATTAAAATAATTATATTTTGCCAGATAGTCAACATCATCGTCAATGCCATCACATAAAAATAAAAGTGAAAAATAAGTAATGGTAACAGCCATAGCCATCTTCTATGTGACATAATACCGCTGGAACTGCCACATTGTTGCAAATTTCCACTCCAGGTGTACGATGTCCGACCCTGTCTGCACCGGCTAACGGAAGGATGACGTGTAATCGCGGCTCCTCCTTCCGGCATCCCGAGACCTGCACCTTCACCTGTAACCATGGTTACCAGCTGTACACAGGCAGCAGCAGCAGAACCTGCCAGGCTAATGGCAGATGGAGTGGGAGTAGGCCATCATGTAGGGGTAAGTACCAGGCTATTGAATTAATCGATAGGCAAATCAAAAAAGCAACGCTTTCAAGAGAAATCTGATGCCATTCAAAACATTTATAGCCTGGGAGCCATCCATTTTGTACCGAAAAAAAGTGGCGAGTGCAAGGAGCCCCATTACAAAACGGATGGCAACCAGGCTAACACTCATGTATTCGCTCACTCACGCTCTCGCTTATTCGCTTCATCATTCATTCCATCAAGTTATCTCTGACTCTTCCCATCACTTGCTATTCATTTTGATAGGACGCTTGATAGTAGGATAGAATTTCAAAGAAGTCTCTGTATACAGCACAGGTTAGATGAATGCCTGTTATTCCTTTATTCTGTAGCCTGTAACGGAGGGGCTGACATCATCTTTTCGATCGACGTTTCCGGCAGTGTATCGGGACACTTTGACACAGTCAGGAACTTTATCAGTGGAGTAGTAAGTTCCCTCAGCATCGGGGGAAGTTACGCGAGAGTTGGGCTGATCGAGTTTGCAGGTAGCTCTGCGATTCGGGCGATTTCCGTCACAGACTACAGCAATAAGCCCGCTTTGTTGGCAAGGATCGGAAGTTTGGACACATCGTTCAGTAGCGGAGTTCCCTCTGCCGCGGGTTTGTCCGTCATGCGTAACGAATTCTCAACTTCAGGACGGCCGACAGCGAGAAAGTACGGGATCGTCCTCACTGACGGTAGAGACAGTGGAAGTGAAGCTGTCATACCGGGCGCGGAAGCACTGAGGAACGACGGCACCACAATCTTCTGTGTGGGAGTTGCTAACGTCAGGATTGAAACACTGAATAACATGGCAAGCAGGCCTGTTAACCAACACGTGTTCACGGCCAAGTTTGAACACCTGCAAACCATCGTAGACGCACTCCGTCCTAGGATTTCGTGTTGACATGGACGGGATTTTGAAACAGTACTATCTGACGTGAATGCCAGGGCATGTAGTGACAGAGAGCTATATGCATGTGTCTTGTACTGCAGTGCATCTTCTATCATTCTCATCATCATCATCCTCATATTTAACACTATTCCAGCTACCTTATACCTTATTCCTTATTCATAGGTACCTGATACAAATCCCCAGATGATAGAATGATAAATTGATAGACTATATATACAAGTGATGTTCCCTTCATATGACACGCCAGTGGTATGGCCTGGATCATAGTATCTTCACAAGGACAATAATTTTTGACGTTAAATATATGTTGGTGACAGAACCGTTACCATGTGACGTGAAAAACCTAGTCTGAACCATCCTTTCCTGATATAGCTTGTCCCAGCGGGTACGAATCTCACCAGCCTAGCCGATCCTGCTACAAGGCCTTCGACCAGTCGAGTAACTACAACGGTGCTGAGGCAACCTGTACTTCTGACGGCGGAACCCTCGCCATGCCCCGCGATGCCGTCACCAACACCTTCCTCATCAACCTGAAGAATGCCGTCGATAACAGCGCTAACTTCTGGTTCGGACTGACCGACATCCGACAGGAAGGTCGCTGGGTGTGGGAGGATGGAGGTTCTCTTGGAGGTTTCAGTCCGTGGGGTCCAGGAGAACCCGACAACGACGGGGGTAACCAGGACTGTGCGGAGTACATGTCCGGGAACAAGTGGAACGACTTTTCGTGTTCCGCCACAAGGAAGTTCATTTGTCAAGTTGGGCCAACTTAGCACGTTGACTATCAAACTATAGCTTCAAACCTTTCCTTCTTTCATGATTTCACTTGTAGTGTCGTCTGTGAAGAGCGTGGCTTCATGCCCAGAGCATTTACCAAACTCTAACATGGCTAACAGCCCGGCCAACGACCACGTCTTCTCAGCCTCATTCTACCATCTGTATACTATTAGAGACACTTTGTCCTAACCTTTTGTGTTAAAGGGACTGGGTATAGATCTTGAGAACGCTTACAATACTAATTTCTATTAGAGTTGTCGTCAATGTCAGAAGATGGCATGACTTTGTAAGCTATATGCATGTATCTTGTTTGAACTGCACTGCATCTTCAATCATTCTCATCATCACCATCATATCCAACATCATTCCAGCTACTTTATTCCTTATTCTTTTCAGGCATACAAACCTTATACAAATATCATGATAAGTTGATATCATGACAACATATGAATGTAACGTTCCTGTCATATATAACGTCAATAAAACATAGTTCCATAAGAGGGCAATCGTTTATGTATATCTTTCTATGTTTGTGACAAAACCTTACCATGTGACGTGAAAAACGTCTGAACCATCCTTTCCTGATATAGCTTGTCCCAGCGGGTACACATACCACCAGCCTAGCCGATCGTGCTACAAGGCCTACGACCGGTTGAGTAACTACAACGGTGCTAGGGCAACCTGTTCTTCTGAGGGCGGAACCCTCGCCATGCCCCGCGATGCCGCCACCAACACCTTCCTCATCAACCTGAAGAATGCCGTCGATAACAGCGCTAACTTCTGGTTCGGACTGACCGACATCCAACAGGACAGACATTGGGTGTGGGAGAATGGCGCTTCTCTGGAAATTTTCAGGTGGTGGGCTCCGAAACAACCTGACAATTGGGAAAACGAGAACTGTGGGGAGTATCTTGCCGCAAATCACCCGGACGCTTCCTACAGGAACAAATGGAACGATAGGGTGTGTTCGTACAATAATAGGAAGTTTATTTGTCAGGTTCCACCAACTTAACAACATGGCCTTTAAACTATGACTTCAAACTTGGTAATTCTTTCAGTATTATGCTGAAAATTGTATCATCTCCGAGCACTGGACCTTTTATTGAGAGTTTATAAGTTCTGATTCACGACATTAGGAATCATACAACTTATACCCTTGCATTGCTGTTGAAGGGCAAAACTGGTGCTCTTTATCTGTGTTATAAAAGTTTGCCGCATGAGTGTGAAGCAATAGGCCTCGGTAGAATTGAGATTTAGTATAATTATGTTTTAACTCTGTTATAGTTGTCTTTTAATATAGTTCGTGTAATACTATCTACTCTGTTGTTTATTCTCCACCATACATTGCGCAAATTACACTTGTTGAGCAATAAAGTTGATGATTGATGATTGTTTTCCTTTTAGTGTGTCGTATTGTATATTCTGTCCATAGTCACACGTCACCCGTACATTTAGTTTTCAGTTATTATCTATCCATCCATCCATCTCTCTCTCATGATTTTTTAGTAGTGCTGCAAGTTTGGAAGACCCCCTGGTAGGTTGTTCTAAAATAATATAAAGCACAAGGACAGTGTTTCGGTTAAATCGGAAATTTATTTCAGTTCGGCAACCACAGCACGATCACTGACATGAATGCACATGCACAAACAGATTCCATTACCCATACAAGAGAGAGCAAAACTACTCTACATGTAGATCGTTTGTTTTGCACACGTCCTTCTAACCAGAAAACAGACAACACTGCCTATATTGCTTCACTCACAATTGGCAAACTTTGATAACACGAATAAAGACAAAAAAAACAGACATGCAAAACTATAAGTTGCAGTTTTGCAGTTAGACATGCAAACTATAAGTTGCTGTTTTGCAGTTAAACAGACATGCAAACTATAAGTTGCAGTTTTCCAGTTAAACAGACATGCAAACTATAAGTTGCAGTTTTGTAGTTAAACAGACGAGCAAAACATAAGTTGCTATTTTATAGTTAAACAGACATGCAAACTATAAGATGCAGTTATGCAGTTAAACAGACATGCAAACTATACGTTGCAGTTTTGTAGTTAAACAGACATGCAGACATCCAAACTATAAGTTGAAGTTTTGTAGTTAAACAGACATGTAAAACTATAAGTTGCAGTTTTACAGTTAAACAGACGTGCAAACTATAAGTTGCTGTTTTGTACTTAGACATGCAAACTATAAGTTGCAGTTTTGTAGTTAAACAGACATGCAAACTATAAGTTGCAGTTTAGCAGTTAAATAGACATGCAAACTATAAGTTGCAGTTTTGCAGTAAACAGACATGCAAACTATAAGTTGCTGTTTTGTGCAAACTATAAGTTGCTGTTTTGCAGTTAAACAGACATGCAAACTATAAGTTGCAGTTTTGCAGTTAAACAGACATGCAAACTATAAGTTGCAGTTTTGCAGTTAGACATGCAAACTATAAGTTGCAGTTATGCAGTTAGACATGCAAACTATAAGTTGCAGTTATGCAGTTAGACATGCAGACTATAAGTTGCAGTTATGCAGTTAGATATGCAAACTATAGGTATCTAACGTTGTGAGTCAGAGGTTATGAACCTTTACTAAGTCCAGTGCTTGGAAGGTGCCTTGTACAAGACGATACAAGCTTTATAACAGGGCATGACAATACAAACTATAAGTTGCAGTTATACAGTTAAACAAACATGCAAACTATACGTTGTATGTATTTGCAGTTAAGCAGCTTTACTAAGTCCAGTGCTTGGAAGGTGCCTTGTACAAGACGATGTAAGCTTTATAACAGGACATGGCCATTCAACTTAAAATCATGGCACTGATAGAAGGAAATGTTTGACGCCATAGTTTGAAGGCCATGGTGTTAGGTTAGTGGGACCTGACAAATGAACTTCCTTGGGGTGGCACACGCCATATCGTTCCACGTGTCCCTGAGGGCAGCTTCCGGCCAATTTGCAGAAACATACTCCACACAGTCCTGGTTACCTCCGGAGTCACTGGGTTCTCTTGGACCCCAAGGACTGAAACTTCCAAGAGTAGTACCATCTTCCCACACCCATCTTCTCTCTAGGCGGATACGAGTCAGTCCGAAGAAAAAGGCAGTGTTTCTATCGACGGCATTCTTTAGGTTGATGAGGAAGTTGTCGGTGGAGGCATTGCGGGGCATGGCGAGGGTTCCGCCGTAAAATGTACAGGTTGCTTTAGCATCGTCGTAGTTACTTGATCGGTTGAAGGCTTTGTAGCACAGTCGGTTAGTCTGACGGTATGTGTACCCACTGGGACAAGCTGTTTTGGGGAAGAGTATGGTTCACATAATAAGTGATGTGCTTTCATAGCAAATGCATTAACACACACACACACACACACACACACACACACACAGAGAGAGAGAGAGAGAGAGAGAGAGAGAGAGACTATTGTACATTGTAGGAGGCAATAAAAGAAGCTGTGGATGGATGGTGATTATGTATGTGTAGAGGATGTGGAAACGAAGGTGACGTTCAAAAATTACGTTCACCTGGCGCCTTCCTGCGATACTGCAGCTGGATTTGTATGTATGTATGTATGTATGTATGTATGTATGTATGTATGTATGTTTGTGTATGTCGACTACATATCTAGAGAAGCTTTGGGTGGTTATGCATGGTG
Source organism: Branchiostoma belcheri (assembly GCF_001625305.1). NCBI lineage: Eukaryota > Metazoa > Chordata > Leptocardii > Amphioxiformes > Branchiostomatidae > Branchiostoma > Branchiostoma belcheri. The sequence goes on along the minus strand of NW_017804158.1, from coordinate 17,314 downwards.
TTTATTGGATGTGTAGGGGTCGCAAAGAGGAAGTTCAAGTTGGAGAAGGGGTCTTCTAGTGTGCATAACAGCAGCTTTCGGGTAAAATTTTCTGGAATTCCAGCTTCGTGATTAATAAGTAGTAGAAAGCTCTTGGTGCTGGGATGATGTAAAGAAAAACGTTCTGGTTAAAGCAAAAAATATTACAGTTCTGCAACCACAACACAAACACAAATAATCACGTACAATCAGATAACTCCACGCAAAAATAGCAAAACTATTCGTGTCGTATGCATGCATATATTCTGATTTTTGCTTAACACGCGTCCTTCAAACAAGAAAACAGACAACACTGCCTATTGCTTCACTCACAAGTGGCAAACTTCGAAAACACACAAAAAACACAAGCCACCATGTATGCAGTTCAACGGACATGCTGATTGTACTTTATAGGAGGTAATAAAATAAGCTGTGGATTGGATGGTAATGATGTATGTGAAAAGTTGTGGAAACGAAGGTGAAGTTCGAAAATTGCGCTTTTCTGCGGTACTGCAGCTGGGTATGTACGTGTTTGTATGTCGACTACATGATTAGAGAGGCTTTGAGTGGTTATGCATGATGTTTATTGGATGTGTTGGGGTCGGAAAGAGGAAGTTCAAGTTCGAGAAAGAGTCTTCTAGGGTGTATAACAGCAGTGGAGCTTCAAAGTTTCGGGTAATTTCTTGGAAGTGCCAGGTTCGTGATTCATGAGTAGTAGAAACATCTTGGTGCTGGGATGATACAAAGAAAAATGTTCCGGTTAAAGTAAAAAAAATTATTACAGTTCTGCAACCACAACACAAACACAAATAATTACGTACAATCAGATAACATAACTACACGCAAAAATAGCAAAACTATTCATGTCGAATACATGCGTATCTTTTAATTTATTTATTTTTTTGCTTATCACGCGTCCTTCAAACAAGAAAACAGATAACACTACCTATTGCTTCACTCACAAGTGGCAAACTTCGAAAACACACAAAAAACACAAGCCACCATCTTTGTAGTTCAACGGACATGTAGGGGTATACGTTGTATAATTACTCACGCCTTGAAGGAGAGGTTATAAGCTTTTAATAGGTTCAGTGCTCGGAAAGTGCCCTGGACAAGACGATACAGGCTTCATAAAGGCCCACGACATTTGAACTTAAAAGCGTGGTACTTAAAGAAGAAAAAGATTAAAGCCATAATATTGAAGCCATAGTTTGAAGGCCATGGTGTTAGGTTGGTGGGACCTGACAAATGAAATTCCTATTATAGGAACACGCAATATCGTTCCACATGTTCCTGGCGACAGCTTCCCACCAATTCGCGGAAGTATACTCCCCACAGTCCTGGTTACCCCAAGAGTTGCTGGGTTGTCTTATACCCCACGGATGGAACCCTCCAAGAGCAGTACCGTCTTCCCACACCCATCTTCCCTCCTGTTGGATGTCCGTCAGTCCGAAGTAAAAGAAACCGTCTTCATCGACGGCATTCTTCAGGTTGATGAGGAAGTCGTTGGTGACGGCATCGCGGGGCATGGCGAGGGTTCCGCCGTCAGATATACAGGTTGCCTTAGCGCCGTTGTAGTCTCTCTCCAGGTCGTACGCCTTGTAGCAAAGTCGGTTAGTCTGATGGTATACGTACCCACTGGGACAAGCTGTTTCGGAGAAGAGTATGGTTCAGATAATCAGTGATGTGCTTTCGCGGCAAATGTATTAACACACACCCACTATTGTACTTTATAGGAGGCAATAAAAGAAGCTGTGGATGGATAGTGATGTTGTAAGTGTAAAGGTTGTGGAAAGGAAGGTTAAGTTCGAAAATCGTGTTCACCTGGCGTTTTGCTACGGTAATGCAGCTGGGTATGTATGCATGTACGTATGTCTGCTTGTATGTCTACTACATATCTAGAGAAGCTTTGGGTGGTTATGCATGATGTTTATTGGATGTGTAGGGGTCGCTAAGAGGAAGTTCAAGTTCGATAACGGGTCTTCTAGTGTGTATAACAGCAGCGGAGCTTCAAAGTTTGAGGTAATTTTTTCTGAAATTCCAGCTTCTTGATTTATAAGTTGTAGAAACTCTGGAGCTGAGAGGGAGTAGAGTGATGTAAGCCCCCCTCCCCCCAGGCAGGATTTTTTTAAGAATGACATAAAAACAAACTTTCTGGTTAAAGTGGAAATTTATTTCATTCTGCAACCACGGCACGAACATAAATACTTGTGTGCAACCAGATGCCATCACTGTTAAGTTCGCGCGACTTGACAAATGAAAGCAAACTTCCTAGAGGGGTGGCCGGTGCACGAAATATCGTTCCACTTGTTCCTGGCGGTAACGTGTACGTAATTGTTGGAAAAATACTCAGCACAGTTTTCGTTATCAAATCCGTTGTCAGGTTGTCCCGAACCCCACGAGCTGAATCCTACAAGAGCAACACCGTCTTCCCACACCCAGTGTCCTTCCTGGCGGATGTCGGTCAGTCCGAACCGGAAGAAAGCGTTTTTATCGACGGCATTCTTCAGGTCGATGAGGAAGTTGTTGGTGGCGGCATCGCGGGGCATGGCGAGGGTTCCGCCGTCAGAAGAACAGCTTGCTCTAGCATTGCTGTAGTCCCTCTCCAGGTCGTACGCCTTGTAGCACAGTCGGCTAGCCTGATGGTATGTGTACCCGCTGGGACAAGCTATTTTGGGGACAGGATGGTTCAGATGATCAGTGACACCTTTCCAATCACGTCGTGATGTGATGTACTATCGTAGCAAATACAGCAAGTATACACAAACTATATGTCATACATTTAAGTTGACTACGATATGCCAACCTAACATAGAATGTTATATTACTGGTACGCTGCATGCATATAGTCTATGACATCATCCAGGATTTGTACATTGTATCAGTGACTAAATAAAGTAAGGTATTAGGAGAGCTGGAATTCGCAAAGGATGCCGGAATGATGTTAGATATGGTGATGACGATAAGAATGATAGAAGATGCACTGCAGTTACAAGACACATGCATAAATCTCTCAAGGTCACAACATTTTCTGACATCGACCTCATTTTATGTAATTAGCGTATTTCTCAAGGTCTCAATCTTTTCTAACATTGACCTCATTTTTTGTAATTTAATATCTCTCAAGAACACAACATTTCCTGACATTGACGTCAACTTTGTAACAAATAGAACTTAGTACAGTAAACCGTCTTAAAATCTAAGACCCGTCCCTTTCACACCTAATCTAAGGACAGAGAGAGTCTACAATGCAGGTCGCAGATTGTATGCAGATTATTGAATGAAGTTGAGACACCGTGGTGGTTGACGGGGCTGCTAGCCATGGAGTTTGGTAAACGACTGGACATGAAGCCACACTCTTCACAAAAGCTGACACGGAACTATAACGTAAAGCATGGCTATGCCTTTGTAAGAAGGGAATGTTTGACGCTATCGTTTGAACACTAACGTGCTAAGTTGGCGCGACCTGACAAATGAACTTGTTATTGGGATAGTAGGAGCACGAAATGACGTTCCACTTGTTCCTGAAGGAAGCGTCCACGTAATTCGCGGAAACATACTCCACACAGTCCCCGTTACTCAGGTTACTAGGTTGTCCTGGGCCCCACGAACTGAAACCCCCAAGAGCAACATCGTCTTCCCATACCCATCGCCCTTCCTGTTGGATGTCGGTTAGTCCGAAAATAAAGTCAGCGTTTCCATCGACGGCATTCTTCAGGTCGATGAGGAAGGTGTTGGTGACGGCATCGCGGGGCATGGCGAGGATTCCGCCCTCAGAAGTACAGGTTGCTCTAGCATTGTCGTAGTCACTCTCCTGGTTGAACGCCTTGTAGCAAAGTCGGCTAGCCTGATGGTATGCGTACCCACTTGGACAGGCTATTTCGGAGAAGAGTATGATTCAGGTGATCAGTGATGTCCTTTCGCGGCAAATGCATTAACACACACACAATTGTACTTTATAGGAGGCAATAAAAGAAGCTGTGGATGGATAGTGATGATGTATGGGTAGAGGTTGTGGAAACGAAGGTGAAGTTCGAAAATTGCGCTTTTCTGCGGTACTGCACCTGGGTATGTACGTGCTTGTATGTCGACTACATGATTAGAGAAGCTTTGGGTGGTCATGCATGATGTTGGATATGTAGGAAAGAGGAAGTTCAAGCTCAAGAATGAGTCTTCTAGTGTGCATAAAAGCAGCTTCAAAGTTTCAGGTAAATTTCTGGAATTCCAGCTTCTTGATTTATAAGTTGTAAATCTGGAGCTGAGAGATAGTAGGGTGATGTAAGCCCCCCTCCCCCCAGGTAGGATTTTTGTAAGAATGACATAAAAACAAACTTTCTGGTTAAAGTGAAAATTTATTTCAGTTCTGCAATCACGGCACGAACATAAATACTTGTGCGCAACCAGATGCCATCACCACAGGTATGAAATATAGCAAAACTATCCGTGTCGTGTGCATGTTTATCGTCGACAGTAGGAACACAGAATGACCCTCCATTTGTTCCTGAAGGAAGCGAAAACATACTACACACAGTTCTGATAGTTTAAAGGCCATGGTGTTAAGTTTGCCCCTCTTGACAAATGAACTTCCTTCTGGTGGAACATGGCATATCGTTCCATTTGTTCGCGAAGCGGTGATTTGCGGGACGATACTCCCCACAGTCCTCGTTATCCGAATTGTCAGGTTGTCCTGATTCCCACGAACTGAAACCTCCAAGAGCAGTGCCATCCTCCCACACCCAGCGTCCTTCCTGGCTGATGTCCGTCAGTCCGAACCAGAAGTAAGCGCTGTTATCGACGGCATTCTTCAGGTTGATGAGGAAGGTGTTGGTGGCGGCATCGCGGGGCATGGCGAGGGTTCCGCCGTCAGAAGAACAGGTTGCTCTAGCACCGCTGTAGTCCCTCTCCAGGTTGTACGCCTTATAGCACAGTTGGCTAGGCTGACGGTATGTGTACCCACTGGGACAAACTGTTTCGGGGAGAGGATGGTTCAGATAATCAGACATCTTGTCAGTCACGTCGAATTTGCGATGCATTGCGATGTGCTATTGTGTCAAATCCACACCAACTACATTGTACATGTAAGTGGACTACAATCTTGGAATAACATACGTTATATTACGGCTAGGCTATACACCTATGAATTTATTATAGTAGCGTTAGAATCCAGGGATTTGTACAGGGTATCTAAGACTGACAAACTGAGAGATAGAAAAAAAAGGGGTGACCCGCATCGTCGACAGACGTGAGCGGCGATGATGATGATGATGATGATGGATTGGGATTATGATCGATGGATATAGTAATGATGATACATAATGTGATAAAGTGCATTGCAATCTGACCAAGAGGCATGGTTGATGTAACTCTGGTTTAATAACATGAATGTCGCGAGTTTAAACATCCATTGGGCATTGTATTGATCAGTATTATGTGGGTCATTCTGGTGTCACCAGATTTTGTACGATCTACTCAACAGCGCTAGCCACAACATGAACTGCAAGCTGATCACACCATATTTGGTCGGTGCATTTGGCATGATGGTACAGTAGAATTGTTTTAGCGAGAAAGTTGTTCTAGTATTAGTGACACCTTTTTTTCCAAAATCAATGCCCCTTTAACACCAAACCTTAGGACGGATTGTGTCCACGATGGTTAACAGGTTTGAAAACGATGCCTCAAACACGTGCTGGTTAACGGGCCTGCTAGCCATGTTGTCAAGGGTTTGCCTCAGGGCATTTGCAATGCCAACGCAAAAGATTGTGGTGCCATCGTTTCTCAGTGCTTCAGAGTCCGATACGACATCTCCGCTGAAACTGTCTTCGCCGTCTGTGAGGACGATCCCGATCTTCCTCGCTGCCGGTCGCCCGGAAGTGGAGAATTCGTTACGCATAACGGACAAACCCGCGACAGAGGGAACTCGGCTGCCATGACTGTTGAACATGGTGCTGATCATAGACAACAAGGTAGGCTTACTGCCGGTGAGAGAAATGTACGTCTCGGCCATGCTATATTCAAATTTGATCAGCCCAACTCTCGCGTAACTTCCCCCTATTGTGACGGAGTCTATTACATCTCTAATAAAGGCCATGACCATTGCTCTATCGGAAGGGTCCGAAACGCTGCCGGAAACGTCGATCGAAAAGATGATGTCAGCTGCGCTGTCGCAAGCTAGAGAATATAGATGAAGAACAGGCATCTGTCAAAATTGCAGCTAAGCTGTGTATTATTGGCCTCCTGAAATGCTAGCTTACTTTTAGCTGTTACGTCAAAGAGAAGATAGCATGCATTACGAGTAAGTGAGTTAGGAAGTGAGTAATGAAATGTATGGTAGAGTAAAAGAAGGTATGACGACCTACAAGTATACTCTTATATTCTACATGTATCTTCCTCTACTTAACAAATACATGCCCTAGCCTAGAGTTCCCTTATTGTTCTATCTCTCAAATAAGGGAGAAAGGTACCTGCGCAGGTAGGGATCGTGCCTGTCCACTGTCCGTCCGACCCGCACACGACCTGAGATGACCCCAGCAGGTGGTAACCATCGTTACAGCTGAAGGTGCACCTGTCGTTCTCCAGTCGGTCTGTACAGTCCACCCTACCGTGCCCGGGGTTGTCAAGAGCCGGGCACTCCACTGAAATGTAAACACGTACCACAGTTAGTCCCAATTTCAATATACTCGCACTAGGTCAGAAATTTATTAAGCTGTACATTAAACATTCCTTTTAGGATACATATTTCTCTTACATGTATTGTATACATGTAAGAGATACATGTATTGTATACATGTAACATGTACATGTATTTTACCCATGCCATTGATATAAGTAATTTTTCTTCAGTGTTGCACCATATCACTTCCAGGTGAGAGGAGCAAATTTGCACTCACGTGACTAAACTACCAACATGGCTGACGCTGTAGGACGTGTGCAAAACAATCATGTGAGACGTGTGCAAACTAATCACGTGGAAAATGCTATAAGTAGTTTTCTTCATCTTCTTCAGCAAGACTACTTTGCTTTTGAGTGTGTCACTCAGTGATCATATGAGTGTGTGTGGTATGTGCAGAATAGCTTATGTAGATGGCTAATTGATTCAACAAAAATTACTGGGACTTTCGTGTGGTCATCTAAAACTAGAAATCTAAAAAAACTAAATACATGTATTAACAAAGCCACCCTATGTGATTACCGGTACATGTGGTTGAGCTCCCGGACCACCTGCGATTCGCCTGGCAGGTTCGCCTGGTGCTGCCGGACAGCCGGTAGCCATTGTTACATCTGAAGGTGCAAGTCTCGGGGTAGCGGAAGGAGGAGCCTCTGTTACAGGTCGCTATTCCATTGGTTGGAGTGGGGTCCGGGCATTGCACACCTGGAGTTGGGAATGCGTTGTTAACCACTAGGAATGCTTGTGTTTTTGCAGGTCCCCGTCAACAATGATGACGAAACCTCATCATAGACATCGTAGACGAGTCGAATGTCACATATGAAAGACATTTTGACCAGTAAACAGCTACTCTGCAAAACCGTAGAAATAGTCAGTACTGCTTGCTCCATGACAAGTATAGTTTTGTTAGTTTATCTAAAAACTTGACAACGTAGTGCATACCGATGCACACGGCGTCGTTTCCAGACCAGGTTGCATCAGTCTGACAGCGTCTCACGCGGCTGCTTGTGGGAGTCGTGAGCTCGTAGCCTCGGTCGCAGGCAAAGTTGCAGACCTCAGGATACCGGAAATAGTAGCCGCTGTCGCAGGACGTCATTGTACCGTGTAGGGGACTCGATATGTTCGGGCATTTCACGGCTGAAATGTAGACCAGATTTAAAACGGGAATTGCAATCAATGATACCAATGACTTGGTATTCTATATAATCAGTATTTTTTCAACTTGCTAACTGTTTCAATTTCAAAATCAGAGCAAATGTCCAAACCTGAATACTATATGCAGGACATGAGATGTTCAGCTGTACCTACAGTACATGTTGAGTAAGATTTTTGGACTTACCTAAGCACGGTATGGTCCCGTTGGTGTTTATGTCGAAAGGAATGGTCCAGTTGCCGTCATGACCACAGGAGTACTCGGCATAGATCAGCCTATCGTAACCAGGGTTACAGTGGAGCAGACAGACGACCTCGTACTCCGCCGCCGTGCTGTCAGGTGATTGGCAGAAGTCAGCTGCAGGGGATGCCGGGATAGAACATCCGAAGTAACCGTTCTCCGGTTCAGCGACCTGTGAGAATGAAACAATATCTTATTTGGTGTACTTGCAGGTTGTGTCATCAATTACACACATGTGTAGCTGCCAAGTTGGTGGACTCCATATATTCAAGTAGGCTACCTCTCAATCAAAACGCAACACTTAAATTAGCACTTAAATCTGGCAGTGCAGAAGATTATACAGGATTCTGTTCATCTAAAGATTCAACACTTCGGTATATTCTCTGCAGCATATTTTGCTCTTGAAACCCCTTTCCGTTAAACATTTTTGCATATTTTAGGAGGGGAGGGCATTGAGAGATTGGGAAGGAATTTTACTTACCGGGAAAGGCGGACAGTGGGTCCGTTCACAGCGTCTCCCGTCCCCGACCGTCCCGACCCGGCAGCGGCAGCTGAAGGTCTGGTGGCCCGTCAGGTCGCAGATTCCGTGCTCAGGGTGGCAGTCGTGCAGGCCGAGCCGGCAGTAGTCGGATGGGACGCATCTTGGGAAAAGTTGAACGAAGTTTGTATTGATATCTCCAGCATTAAGTTCTCCCAGTATGAAAAAATGCGACAAACAAGAGCGAGACCAAAGACATGTAGTCATCTTAAAAGGTTAGAAAATTTCTTCACCTAGGCTTGTCGTTCCATTGTCCAGTTGCCATGCACGTGAAGCTGTGTAGACTGTGGAGATGAAGGTCCTGCTCATTGCCGACTTTGTACCCGGGCTCACAGGTCAGGCGGCAGGAGTCCTGGTACCTGGTACCGCTGCACGTTAGGCTGCCGTTGGCAGGGCTCTGCGTGTTACGAACACGAAATGTATCAGAGTTTTGACCGAGGTTATTCAATTCTTAAACAAGAATGCATGTTGCAAACGTGTTATCATTCCTAAGGCTACTAATTCGTTGAAGGTGAAGACCACAGCGAAAAAAATTACATCAATATTTTGGTTTTATCAAAATTTATGCTTCGGCTTTGGTGAGCTTCAGGGTACGTACAGTAAGGTTGCCGCAGTCCTTCTTCTGACAGAACAGATCTGGTCCCCCAACAACTGACTGGAGCGCTACAGTTCACAAAGAAACAACAGTAGAAACATTAGAATGCATGAGCACTTTAGTTTGCTAATGTGGGCTGTTCTTGGGCAAAGGCCGCTGCCAAAGCAGTATACGCTCTCACCTCCTTCCTGCAGGCTCCAGTTGCCGCTGCTATGACAAGCTACGCTCCGGTGGTTCGTTCCTTCGTACCCGTCCGCACAGGTGACTCCGCAGGTGTTCCCGTAGGAGTGTCCGCTGGCACACTGTAGGGCGGTGTTAGGGAACTCAGGAGGGGAGCCGCAACTCACTGGGATGAATACATATCGATACATTGTCAATATCTTCATAAAGTGTCTCAAATTAATGCTTTTCATTCAAATCTGTTGGAATGCTTTGTTCATATTTTGTCTAGGAAGAAAGGAATAAGGTGCTAAGATCTAGAAGGAACATGCACATAAAATATTATCTCAATGTACCATTTCCCCAGCAATACAAGTATTATTATCACCTGGGATGCACTCCGGTTCCCCACTCCAGAGTTGGTAAAATTCGCAGGTAAAGTTATCTTGTCTCAGCCGTTCGTAGCCCTTCTGACAGGTGAGATGACACGTCTCGCCGTACGTCGTACCTGTACAGGTGACGTCACCGTGTGCTGGGATCTGTTCACACATTAAGCGGTCATGAGTGAATCTTAGACTTTTAGTCTGACGTAATCTCCATGCAGATGCAGTCCATCCAATAACCATGTCGAGAGAGAAGATTCTTTTGGATCTTTCTGATAAGTTAAACTTTTTTGTGTCGCTATTCCATTTCCCTTCTGGTATCTACTTGAAGATTATACTATGCAGGGAATATGGCATGCGTTTGATGGTTGACTTACCGAGATGTTTCCACAGTCAGCGACGACACAAGCCAGAGTCCGTGGGATGACAACGTCTGCAAAGTCAAAGAGGGTACAAGGTCAATTAGCAGAACATGTAAAAAATGTGAGTCAACATAAACTGTCCGCAACATAAACTGTCCGCCAACCTCCCCCGAGTCTACACATCAATTTCCTATGCAGCATGTACCTTATCTGTACTGAAGAACAATTACGTTTTATAAGTTATTCAATCCATTCTGTAATTTTATCAATACTGACATATACCATATTCCTCATGTGGACAATAGATGTATATCTTTCCCCACCTGCTAACACAGCATTTTCCATCTCTGTCGTGTTCCCTCTGCGGAAGGCGGTCCAGTTTCCGGTCCAGCTGCAGCTCAGGACGTGGTCCGTTTCCGGTAGGTAGCCTACGTCACAGATGACGTCACAGCGATCCGAGAACACGTGACCCTGGCACAGGTGCGAGCCATGTGGGGGGTCCACTGGTGGGCTGCAGGTTACTGAGTGATGACCAACACATATAGAAAACAATAAGATAAAAGTTCCAAATAGAAAAGCAGAATTGGAAGGGTTTCGATGTTGAGGAAAAAGGGTCTAATATCAATAATTACAAGCCTAATAAATAATCATCAGAAAACTAGAATAACACCCTACCTGGGTCGCACTGTGCTGGTTTGTCCCAGTGTCCTGTAGCGTTGCACGTCAGTACAGGGTGCCGGGGCAGGTAGCCTCGCTCACAGACCACTCGGGCTTCTGACAGGTAGGTCGTTGAGTTGCTGTTGAGTTCCCCGTGGGCTAAATTCTTTAATAAAGAGGAAGACGTTATTCATGTTGTCTAAACACTAAAAGTTAATTGACTGGTAGATAAGATATTAGAAATTAGTACCTCGTACTCTCCTCCACAGTCCACAAGTCTGCACTCCGGATGTTTAGTCGCCCCAAACGTCTCTGTAAACAAACATTCAAAAATTACACGATCGTCCATAATAGTTTTACGTATGTAGGCAAATATTGAATAGAATGCATATAGTGACGAGTAAACTTGATGGTATAGATGGTATCGTCTTTGTCTTGTGTATTCAAGACAGAAAAGTTCCTTCTTTAACGGAACAACTTTAACAATACCCAGGCATGGTTCTGCATAGTCCACGCATAATCCAGAACCGTGCCTGGGACAACTACGTTATTGGATACACGTAGACTATCCAGAACCGTGCCTGATCCTAACCCTGACCCAATGATCAGGCATAGAGCTAAATATGAATAGTTTTGATTCAACCTACCTAGGCGAGACAGAAGCTGCAGGAAGTCCAGGTGGGCCACGATGTCTTCAAGAATGGGGCCGATCCATTCCAACAGCTGCCGCATCATGTCGAAGTCGATGATGTTGTCCTCTGAGATGATGTCTAAATATGTCTCGACTATAGGAAGGTGAGGGGCGTTAATCTTCACCAAAATGCCATGCGCCGCGTCCGCGTAGATTTGGTCGGAGATGCCGAGGGGTTCGAACCACCCAGGGTCGGTGTTCGGCATCGTGTAGGCAGCCCGACCGACGCCGACGAGTGTCGACACGACTTCGGGCGTGATCGGCGCCCATCGGCCGCGGTTGCAGAACAGCAGGCCCGCGTCATCGGCCTGGTAGCCCACGTCACACTTGGCGATGCACATGCGCACGTGGATGTTGTAGTAGGCGATGCTGGTGCAGTTGAAATCGCCGTAACGTAATAACGGAAGTGACGTGTTGCCGCAAACTGGAGAGAGGTAAAGAAAAACCCTCAGAAATAAAAATTGTCAGCAAAAGAGACATAAAAATTATGTCTCTTTCGCTGCGCTGGACTTTTGGCTCAAGCCGAACTTTTACTGGTTTGCTATTTAGGCTTGTTGTTATTTAGGCTTAAAAGTGACTAAAAAGACCAAAGCTTGAGAGTGTCGTTGCTAAAGCAGGGGTACAAACTTGTACGTGTGGGCTACAATAAAGAGTGACTCACACTCTTCCACAAGCGGTGGCACGGTCGGTTGCTGCGCGTATCCAGGCGGCAGTATCGCTGATGTGTCCCCTCCGGCGGCCTGGAGCGCCAACTGGTACCACCTCTGCATCTCCGGGGAAAACTGCTGCATCCACACAGGCACCGGCTCCGCAGTCTTGTATACTGTCAAACCAGAAGATATAAGAAATTTAAGAGGTTGTAGACTGGAATACCGTAGAATATGATTAAAGATGGCCTTAAAAAACAGCTTCCGTGTTCACTTTCCAAAATACCTTTTCTATCTGTGCACACAAAGACCAGACCGCTTGATGTAGTCATCTTGATAACCCACAGCTTTCTCAATACTGTAAATTTATCTACAACAAAAAACGGTTAAAAACAAAATACAAAATGGTCCCCAACCCAGTCCCAATCTTGGTAAGGGAGTGGTGAAGGCCCTGAGTGTATGACAAGTGATATAGTTACGTCACTCACCTGGTATGACGTTGGTCTTGAAGAGTACAACGAACACCACCGCTGTCAGGAGGGCCAGGCAGTAGAAGATGGCGGCGAGGATGAGCAGCGTGTCCGGCCGCTTCCTGGGCGGCGGGTTCAGGGAGGAGCCGTACCCGTACAGCGGCGGGCCGTACGGCCTCCACACGGCGCCGGGCTTCACCTGCTTCCCGCCGAACAGGGAGTCACAGCTCGGCTGCCTTTTTAGCTTCTGTAGTGGGCTCTTTAAGAAAAAAATACAACATGCATTCGCAAATTGCCCAAGAGGACCACTCATACACTGCACGATAACTTAGATTTACCGGGTCAGTAGAGTTTTGCAATATTTATTTTTTTTTAAATAAACACGTCTGAACTTTACAATGGTAGTAAATGAAGGTCAAGTAGGTAATACCGGACTTATTAAGGGCTGTAAAGGAAATTACTGCACTTGATCTTAATTTACTACCATTGTAAAGCCAGATACTGTGTACATAGTAAACATAACCTGAGTTTACAACCTTTGGTAAATCCAACTTTTCGTGCAGTGATAAGACCGACAAAATCTGTTCCAGGTGGTCACTATTGGCATGATTGGTACTACTGAAAAGTAGTCTCATTGGCCAGAATGAGACAGTCACAGTATTAGAAGAAACTTAAAGGACACAAACTTAATTTACACCTATATCTACAATACAACAAGTGCTACATTGTATATACAGGTGGCAATTGGCAGTACAGCAATAAGAAATAGAACACGTACTTTTCCCACCTTTGACTCCATTGACACAGTCTCCTTGGTTTCTCCACAATGTGACTCTTCAAACTTCTCTTCCACAGCAATGCACCTTTGAACAGGCCTAGGTAGAGGACCATAGAGCAAATATTGACAACGTTCTTCGTCCTCATATACTGTTTGTGACCTCTTATCGGGGATGGAATGTAACAACGCTTGAATGTATTTGTTCAGTTCAAAGTCGACATCTATGATTATTGTTGTTCCGCCGTGTTATGCTTGCAACTAATGCATGCAGCTGTGACTGATCTTCTAGCAAATGTAAGGATCAGGCCCATTGCTGCCGTTTTGCGCCTGTTTAGCGACACTGGTACTTTTTTCCGTAATTTTTATACAGGGTTGCCGATCAAGTGATTGCACTTCTTTTCAATGGGGTCCTGTTTTACACAACAAAACACAACAGTCACATACAAAAAAAAAAAATTAGGATACAATAAATAATTATAGATGCAATGATAATAAAAAAACAGTAATAACCACTAACCAATAACATTAATAAATGTGAAGAGTGCCACCTCTGCATCTCCGGGGAAAACTGCTGCATCCACGAAGTAATAGTACCAATAACATTAATAAATGTTATTGGTAACTGTTTTTCCTGAATCGCGTTTTTACACGGTTTGCCTGCATATGCTGTGACTATAACAAAATAAATGTTTGAATGACTTACTGATCATCTGTGAAGTCATGAGGCGGTGTGGGGTCTCTGGTGGTGATGTCTTCTTTTGAAATGTCCTCGTCTTCACTTTCACTGCTGAAGTCATCCAGTGTCACGTCCGTCTAAGACATAGACAGCGTTGACATAGATCATAATGTCATAAAAATGCCACTTTGTATTGTCACTTACACTGCACGAAAACTTAGATTTACCGATACCTGGACAGTTGTGTAATGTTTCCTTTTTTTCTAACAAACACTTCTGAACTTTACAATGGTAGTCAATGAAGCTCAAGTAGGTAATACCGGACTTAATAAAGGGTTGTAAAGGAAACTACTGCAATTGACCTTTATTTACTACAAATGTAAAGCCGCATACTGTGCACATAGTAAACATAACCCGAGTTTACAACCTTTGCGGTGTTATTCAATATTTAGTTTTTTTTTGTGTATTTTGCTGCATTAATTACATTTCCCACTGAACCCGACCTACAGACCAAACGTCCTGCTGGCCCTTCGCATCTGAGCCTCATCTTCCTTTTTTTCTAACTTTAATTTTTTTTACTTCCTGTTGGCACTTCCTGCAGATTCTGGGCCAGGACTTAACTTCCCGATTTTTGTCTGATCAGCACTTCCTTCCAACTTGACCTTGAGGTCAATCTGTGGTAATCTCTTCAACACTCTACAACGGTCAAATACCTACAAAGATAAGCATACATACATACAGACAGACAAACACACCCAAACAACGTTAACACAACAAGAACATTTCTTACTTGCTCTTCCTGTACTGCCAAGTCTCCCCACATGAAGGATCTCTTGGCTTCACTGCTTTTGGACACCTGCGAATAAGAATAATATTGAATAAAGTTATAATAATCATTGTAATTAGTGACAATGATTAGATACTTAACGGAGTTATTACAAAAAAGGGTAGCCCCATAGTCTTTTAGGGGCAGTGGGTTGTTGTCAAGGACATGGCATTGGAAGGTGGAGCCCATCCCTCTTCTTCCATCGCATTCTCCCCAACCGAAGTCAGGTACTAATCATCATTACACCTGGCCAACGGCATCTAGCCTGGAATCGAGCCTGTGATCTGTGGATCTCCGCTAGCCTGACAACCTGGCCATTCGATACTTTCCATCATAACTTTCGTCGTTTCAAGGAAGAGTCAAAATAGGCCATGTACATTCGACCACTTCACAGAAGAAATCTACAAACCTTTATAACCCCTGGGGCTGTAACCGGTGAATTAACGTTGTCTCTTGTCGCCGACGTTGGCCGGCTAGTCTTGTGTTCAGGTCTGCGTCGTCTGCTCCGGGTCCGCCCGGTTAAGTCACCCCGTGGCCCCAAATGGTCGCACCGGGTCGCCCAGGCTGTTTTAGTCGGGCCGTGAGGCGACCTGCCCCGGGGGAGCTGCTTGGGGCTGCCCGGCGAGGACGACATGTCTCTGAGAGACAAAATGAACGCAAATGAATGCAAAGCAAATACGTGCTCTCCAAGCAGAGTTTTAAGCTTCAGTTTATTTTTGACGTTTTTTAGAGGTTTTTAGGCTTTCTTCTGTTTTGTACCTGTATCGTCTGGCCAGTGTGCCAAATGAACACTGCCCTGCCAATGATATTGTCTTCTCAATTTGATGCTGTCTTTCAACCACCAAAATATTTGCTTGGAGTTTAGGTTGGCCCTTTCGCCTCTCAACCCAGTACATTGCACACAGCAAATAAGTGCAAAACAAATACATGCACACATATTGAACTTTAGAAAGCGTCAGGTGGTGTAGTTAACTGTCAACAACGGGGCGAAAAAACAGACTTTTGTACAA
This sequence comes from Branchiostoma belcheri, assembly GCF_001625305.1. Lineage (NCBI taxonomy): Eukaryota > Metazoa > Chordata > Leptocardii > Amphioxiformes > Branchiostomatidae > Branchiostoma > Branchiostoma belcheri. The sequence goes on along the minus strand of NW_017804158.1, from coordinate 1,447 downwards.
AGGAAATCGCAACATGTCCAACCTGGCTAAAACTTCCAGACTAGACAGAGAAAAACTCACCTATGCTGCGCACCTGTGTACACCTGTAATTGCCGCCTGCAGGTGTGGTTGTTGTGAGCTTATAAGGCGCAAGGACGTGACCCGGTCGAACTTCTGCGTTTCCTGGTTGAAGTTTAATCCATGAATTTTTCCGTAGGCCGACAGATGTATTCATAATGACGCTGTAAACAACTGCTGGACTTTATAGGTTATTACCCTACTATATGTACCTTCGCGCTACGGACTAAAAATAGTACACGGTGTCCGCGTAGCCTGGTATCCAGTCTTACGTGATTGGGGGTATTGGGGTGTTCGGGCAGGCTGTGCCTTCGGGGGCTCTAAGAGCTTCCCCCGCCCAGTGCAACAGACCGTCCCGGTAGGAGAGTTACGCTAATAAGAGACAGTATGCTTGGGGATTTTGTTCCCCCCAACACGATAGGAGGGCTAATCAATCTCTCGTGAAATACACACCGGGAAACCTATGTGAGGCGGGCGGGACAGAGCTCTTTCGGCCCCGACCACGATCAGACTGGATTCCAGGCTATATCAGCGAGTCTCGGCTCACTTTACATGTATATCAAGAGAGATTAATTGTTGTTAATTATCCTGTTTTGTTGGTTGCCAGGACTGGTAGCCAGGACTAAATGACAAGCTTAAGACTCTAGCGGAAACGTTTACTTTGTGGACCAGATCGTGTGTACCGATTACTACCTCATTGTAGACGCAAGTCCAGGCCTGGCAAAGTCAGCTTAATAGCGACTCCTAGCGGGTCTTGTCAGTAGTGCATTAACTGGTGTCCTATTTGTAAGCTTTGTTGGGTACTAATATTAGAACGCATGGGGCAAGCCGCTAGGGGGCCCAAACGCACGTCACTTCTTCCCCAGCACAAGAGCTACTTACCATCCAAATTTCGTCACCCTAGCATGTCTAGATCATGAGATATCAAAATCGGAAGTTCAGCTGCAGTACCATAACAAGCCGCTATGGGGGTCCAGAATCTAATCATTTTGAGGTCTCATCAAGACCTACCCACCTAGCAAGTATCAATGCAATCCATTTAAGCCCTTTCAAGTTATCGTGTCCACAGACGGAAGGACACACGCACACACGCACACACACACACACACACATACGTACACACACATACATACACGCGCACACACGCACACACACACACATACACACTGTATAAAGTCTCATTCATTCATTCATTCATTCATTCATACACACACACACACACACACACACACACACACACACACACACACACACATATATATATATATATATATATATATATATATATATATATATATATATATATATACACGAACGCCTACGAAAACGTAACCTTCTTGGCGAAGGTAATGAATATACTCAAAGTTATCAGACCTGTGCATGTGTCCAA
>NW_017804157.1:5732-37052 GCF_001625305.1 Branchiostoma belcheri | reverse complement strand
ACTCCATGAAATTTTGAAAGCTTTAGATTTTGATATTGAGAATGTACCCAACTGAAAAAAAATACTCTGGCCACAAATATGAGGAAACATACACAGACACACACTCAATACATCCAGTTTGAACAAGAAATATTGGATTTCAGACTCCCCAATAGCATATATCTAGCATTTTCTGGACTGTATTGAAACTGTAAAAGGGATGCTTGAGAGATATTTTGGCTTAACATTTTTATTCGCCCGCTCGCATTAGTTTTGGGGTCTTCAGAAAATTAAGTCACCAGGCAGCTGCAGTGTAGCAGTTGCCGGAAATATGGATTTATCTAGAAATCTTACCTTGTCTTGTATGTCGGAAAACGTGACCCTTGCACCAGTCTTCTTGAACACATACGCCTCTCGGTCCGGCCATTTAGCTGCCTTGTCGGCCAACAGCTGACCGAAGGTCACGTCCAGGAGCGGATCCTCAGCAGCACCCCGCAGGTAACTCATGTCGTCTGACTACAGCTGTCTGAAACACACATACTAACTACTTGATCAGATCAAACTTTAACTTACTCAGGTTAGAAAATATACAGCTAGAGGTCCGCTACACTATACATCGTAATCTAAATATTCATAATCTTAAGGTATTTGTAAGGACCAAAAGGGAGAAGCTTCGACGCTTCACCATCTTCAGTAGAGTGCGAGAGGAAGGTACTAAAATTGAACGTGTATTTTACGTTCAAGGCAACATGCTTGCAAGATATGTCGAAATCTAATTAGGTTGACGACTCGTTCCCTTTTAAAACCTTTTTTATAACGAACCGAACAAACATCATGATATAGTGTGACTAAGGATAACCTAAAAAAAAACAACTATTTTCATGACTTCATACCTTAGCCAAAGGATATTAACCAATCCGACTGACGAAATTATACATTTTCTCATTGATTATGAAAATAAGACCCTTATTTCTTTTTTCATCACGGATAATATTAGCTGTTCAATATAATTATTTTCATATAGCAAGAAGGCGTCGATTAATCGGAAGGCTCAATTTGTAATTGGTTATCGGGCCGTAACCTCAAATGTGGTTGGTTATTAGAATACCCGACTACTTTTCGGGCCGTACTATTATACAGGGGAGAGAGCAATTACAGTTTGCTATTAAAACGTATTGTAGTTTATTGTGAATAATTTGTGTCAAAATAAAACATAATTTAAAAGTTATCACAATCAAAAAATTATATTTAAACAGAAAAAGACTAGACATAATTTCTGACACCTCCAATAAAAGTGGTACATTTTGATATGTCACGTGGTCACGGCAGATAATTGCTTAGATGATTCGTTTTTTCTGTCCATGCGATCCTGTGTCAGGTAACAGAGTGTGAGAGTCTCTTTTTTTTTGGGGGGGGGGCATTTCATTAAGGAATAACGTTATCACTTGGTCATAAACCACCTCGTTCGCTCCGCTCCCTTGGTGGTTTATTCCTTGGTTTATCTCACAGGGATTATCTCACAATGCCTCACCTTCGGGGCGGCGCATTCTAACCCTTTATTTTCCACCTAATGACAGCCTTATTGTAACAGAGAAGGCCACTCTAGCACTTTCTTATAAGTTATGCAAATAAGGACGCGATGCCCGCGGATGAACTCCAAAAGGTGAACGGCAAGTATGAACTGTCTGGCAGTTATCGCTATTAAAATTACAGCATTATTCCATTAATTATGAAAATAAGGTCTTCATTTACATTCATACATTCTGATGTACCCGCCATTGCCAATTAAATGTCTTAAGGGTTCCATAGGCGTATTATGAAATACAGCAGATTTATAGAAATTTCTTATCATTTATGCAAAGTACCTCCCGATTTGCATAATCTTTAATTATCTCAAGAATCACTTACGCTACGTACGTACTGAAAATCATGACAATCCGTCAGCCGGTTATTGAGTTATTCTCCCTCGAATATTCTTTAAGAACCTGCCCTGCAGTTCCATAGCAAGCTGCTAGAGGGTCCAAACTGATGACACTTATTCACTAGCCCAAGAACTATCTAACATTCCAAATTTGTGACCGTTTCTAGATCACGAGATATTAAAGCCAGAAGTTCTGCTACAGTACCTAGAAAAACCGCCGGGGGGGGGCAAAATCTAATCATTTCTAAGTATCTTGAAGACCTACCTATTACGTTTCATGACAACCCATCAAAGGGTTCTTGAGTTATCGTTCTAAACCATATACACATACATATGTACATGTATATACATATGTACATACATACATACACAAACGCTACTGAAAACAGTAGGCGAAGATAAATAGAGTCCAAAGGTCAGAACGTCATACAACAGTTACCTACTATCAAAACTTCAATGACCCTAGCAAGTCCAGATTATGAGACATGAAATCCGGACGTTCCGCTGCAGTACCGTAACTAGCCTCCAGGCAATTCAAAATGGAATCATTCCTAGGTCTTATCAACACCTACCCACTTGCCAAGTTTCATGACAATACTTTAAACGCTTTATGAGTTATCTTGCTAAACCACACACACACACACACACACAAACACGCATACAACTCAAACATTTGATCAGCATCGCTCCCCTAAATATGACAGTACAACTTTTTACCGAGGCCTAAGAAGGTTAAAAATCTGATTTTACCTCCAGGACCGGGACCAGCATAAGGACAACCATTGAAATCTATGCTAAAAACACTAGAAACAAGTACTTTGAAATACATTTACGTTTATCTCAAACCTCGTCTTTACCCCCACTGCAACGCTGGATTTGTCAGGTGTCTTTTGGTACGAATAGTGGCAGTGCTAGTACACAATTGAGGCAGTATGTCGGTATTGATGTACGTCTTTCACTATTGTCTTATCTAATTTCAAATGCCTAAGCACGGCGCGGATCTTGTTGAGAACAGAGAATAAGGATCAAATAGCGCGGTTCTTGTTGTGAAAACAATAGAGAAGAATCAAAGCGCTTGTTTATTCAGACTCTCCTGATATGTATCTAGATGAGTGAAGCAAGTGCATGTGTATCTTCATCTTGGTTTACTAGTAAACAAACGTCCGTGCCAAACGACGTGGGATCGTGTGGCGTAGCGGCAGAGTGCTCATCAACTATGAACCAAGTACCGGGTTCGGGTCCTGACATGCCGTCGACCTTGTGTCCTTGGGAAAAGCACTTTACATGACTTTCCTCACCTCGCCCAGGTAAAAATGAGTATTGCATATGTTCCTTATGTTGTTTGCGGCACTAATATAAGAAAATATAAAAAAAACTTGAGTGTGCCGTCATCACGTCTTCTGATTATATGTTGGATTATATGTTCAATACTATACAAAGGAGATTGGAAATTGGTATGGACAGGCACATACTGTGAATAGATGTTAGTCGGTTGAGTGATCGCCTTGAAAAACATCCACCCCGTACGGAAAAAAAATCTTATGGACAAGAATAATCTATTAAAATCGAAAAAAATGCTAATGAACAAAGTCTGCTAATAATAACCTCCGCTTATATAAGTTGACTACACTGCGGTATGATTAAAATGAACCAGGCAACAGGACAACTCGCGCTTTCCCGCCAAAAGCCCGGGCAAATTCGGCTCCCAATAGTCTGGTTATCCAGCTGTAGTATTACCTAAAACAAATGAAATTCGCGATGTCATGACTTGTTGATGGAGCGGTCATCAACGCGAAAACTGTGAAAATAAAAGCCACCACGAACATTACAAGATATACAGTATTAAAATGATACCAGGATTTCACCCCCCGGCAAAGTGGGACAGTCCACACAGAGTAACAAGTATTTAGAGGTCAATGACAGGTCAAACTATGGAAAAGGTCGCACTTTTTGGCCGTGTTTTAAAAATATACATTCTTACCAGAAAACTGGGACTTTCTGAGCACAATTTCCCAGGAAAAAAAAAACATATCTAAAAACTAGAATTCCGAGATCTCATACCTCCATGAAATATGATCTTAATATGTAAATGTAAATTTCTTCTTTAATTGTGCAAATGACCTGCATTAACATGATATATGCATCGTGATGTATGTTAACTTTTGATTAACTTACAGATGTCCCAAGTATGACATCATTCACCATTATGAAATCAAAGAATTTTCGCATTAATTATGCAAATTAGGTCATCATTTGCATAATTAGTATCTGTTGAAGTTCCGCCTGCCATAGGTTACATACATTACATGTATGTTAGTAGTATAATGTAAAACACTAATTATAGAATTTCCTCATTAATTATGCAAATAAAGTCCCCATTTGCATAATTTGCATTTAATTATGTACATCTCTCTCTCAGCTACCTACACACCAAAAATAATGAAAATATGTTGTTCCTGTCTGGACTTATTGGCTTTTAAACATTTCGCCAGAAAGTGCCCTGCAGTTCCAGAACAAGCCGCTGGGGGGCCCAAACTCATATGACTTCTTCTCAAGCACGAGAGCTACCTTCCATCAAAATGTCATGACCCTAGCATGTCCAGATCGCGAGAAATCAAATCCAGAAGTTGCGCTGCAGTACCAAGGGAAGCCACTAGGGGGGCCAAAATCTCATCATTTTCAGTTTTCGTCACACCCTACCAACACACCAAGTATGAAACCAATCCATCCAGGCGTTCTTGAGTTATCTTGTTGACCAACAGACAGACGGACAGATAAACGCAACTGAAACTAGAGTTCGACAATCTCATACCTCCATGACATGTTTAGTGCTTTCGTAAAGCTTATGCATAGTGATGATCACATAAATGGCTTACATTTACAATCCTGCTCATTAGCAAAATTTTTATACAAATTAATCACATAGCCCCTACCTAGTAACATACAACACACTGGTGAAATCCTTACCATTTAACATGAACAACGTACTAGTATGATATTGTTGGTTATCTGCAAGTATGACCCCTGACATACCTTTGCCAACTCATGTTTGCCATCCAAGCTGACGAATTATACATTTTTTTACTGCCAATATGCAAATTATAAGAGCACATTTGCATATATTATATCATTTGATCATATTCTCCGCCCAATGACAGGGTTATCTTAAGATATAAGGCTATTCTAGCGTTTCCTCATAAATTATGCAAATGAGGTCCTGATTTGAATACATTATGTTTAGTGATGTTCGCCTTAATTGAACTTCCAAGTATGGCAAGTATTAGATTCACAGCAGTTACCACCGTAAAATTGTACCAATTTTCCATTAATTATGCAAATTAGGTCTTCATTTACATAATCAATATCTACCAAAGATCTTGTTGTTCTCAATTACATGTCTAAAGTGTTTCATAGCCCTAATATGGAATACAGCAGAATTATGAAAATTAGATCCTGATTTGCATAATTGTATTTTAATCATGTCAAGCATCATTTCAGCTACCTACATACCAAAAATCATGACGATCCATCAAACAGTTGTTAAGTTATCCTCTCTCGAATATTTTTAAAGAAACCATCCTGCAGTTCCAGAACAAGCCGCTAGGGGGCCCAAACTCATGTGACTTCTTCCCAAGCACGAGAGCTACCTATCATTCAAATTTCATGACCCTAGCATGTCCAGATCGCGAGATATCAAAACCGGAAGTTGCGCTGCAGTACCAAGGGAAGCCAATAGGGGGACCAAAATCTCATCATTTCTAGTTTTCGTCACACCCTACCAACACACGAAGTATGAAACCAATCCATCCAGGCGTTCTTGAGTTATCTTGTTGACCAACTGACAGACGGACAGATAAACGCAACTGAAAATATAACCTCTATGACACATTTCATGGAGGTAAATATAACCTCCATGACACATTTCATGGAGGTAAATATAACCTTCATGACACATTTCATGGAGGTAATAAGTCCCAAAATATATCATCTGTAAAAAGTCCCAAAATATACCACATATCGGTGTACACACTTCTACTTCTGGGCATGGCGATTTAGTGGTCCCTCCCCTGTATGCACTTGAAGGGAAGGCGAAGGGTGAACGACCGAGAGGGCGTCCACAAAGGACTTGGACCAGCGACTTGAAAGGGCGGACATGACAACTCTTAAACCAGCTAACAAGTCTAGCGGAGGACCGCCAGGGGTGGAAGAGCTTTGTTGACTGCCTTGTTGCCCCGACGGCAGTCACCTGACTGCTATGGGACTTGTGAGGTGAGGTGAGGATGCACTATAACCAGCTGTAGGTTCGGACTTTGGACTTTTCATGAACTCGGACTTTGATCTGATCAGGGTCATTACGGGTTCGAATCCTGCCATGTCCCCAATTTGTGACCTTAACTTAAACTCATGTTTCCGAACTTACCTTAATAATAATAATAAATGGTTTTTATTGTTCAAACAGTACCCATGCAGTCGCAGCCTGTATACGGCTGAATTGATGCAGTGTATTACATAATCTTGACAAATCACAACAATTAAATAATACACATGATACACATATTTGTTCCACAAATTATTGTGGAACTGTCGCAAGGGTCTATACGGCAGCCATTCGGCGCCAGGTGACCTCAATACGACTTTCCCCAACCGAAGTTAGGTACCTATTCACACCTGGGTGGAGTGAGGAAATTCGTGTAATCCACCCAGGTGAACAAGACTACCTAGCTTCGGTTGGAATTATTTGTGGAGAGTAACACCGCACACGTACACGCATGTTATAAACAATACCAACCATAAAACCTATTGACAAGTGTAGGGTTCTTCAGAGTGTGAGTAGTTATAAACCTTACCGTCCCATGGCTTCCCATGGGGTACGTATTGATGTAACCTGAGTTAGCCACGAATGACTGCCGCTGCAAACCCTTGCGATTCAGCCCCACCAATTGAAGCCATCGTAAAATCCTTACAATGCAATCCTTAGATGCAAGAACAGAGTAGTCGGCCTACCCAAAAACAACGTATAGCAATTACAAATCTCTGCCTGTACCCATGCAACCACTAATTTAAAGGTCTTATTAATACATTAACTCAAACCTGGCGTATTCTTGTACCATTCAGGATGCGCAGTTTCCACCTCCGGAGCTGTCGTGCACAGAAGAATCTCGATTTTGCAAGTACTTTGTCGCACTAGTTTGAGCCCAAATTACTATTGACAACGGAGCTCTCCTACAACCGATGCGAACCGGGGTGCGTTGCGGCCACTGTGCGCTGCGGCCGAACACTTCGGCCGATGTACTCTGCGCGCGCCAGTTAGCGCAGGGTACAAATGTATCATTCCGCCTGCTCGTAAAATGCACTGTACATGTGGTATGTCATTCGTATACATGTGTTATGCTATCTTTCCTGTTCTTTCAATCATGTTGTAAAATTTGTCAAAGAGTGTAAAAAGCAGGCCATCACATCATAAAAATACACGATGCAACGATTTAACCTTGTCAACAGTGCCCGTTCTAGAGTACAGTGTACCAGGGGATCGGTGACCTCAGCCATGACCCCTACCATGGCGGTCTGGAGTTGTTTACGGTTTGAAACGCCGTTTGATTTTGTGCCAAGTAGTTCATTTAAGGCCACATGGACTTAGGGGTGAATTGGTGGAATGCTAAAGTTGCACGTCGTCTTTGTACGAAGGCCCACAACGACAGTTCCACAGTGCGCTGCCAAGGGACCTTCCATAGCGCGATTCCGCGCACCTTCCACAGCGCGCTGCCAAGGGATATACCTTCCATAGCGCGATTCTGCGAACTTTCCACAGCGCGCTGCCAAGGGACCTTCCATAGCGCGATTCTGCGGACTTTCCACAGCGCGCTGCCAAGGGACCTTCCATAGCGCGATTCTGCGGCCCTTCCACAGCGCGCTGCCAAGGGACCTTCCATAGCGTGATTCTGCGGACTTTCCACAGCGCGCTGCCAAGGGCCTTCCATAGCGCTCTTCCGCGGACCTTCCACAGCGCGCTGCACCTAGTCCCTACAACCCCTCCCCTATTTTAGCGGACGGTCCCTTATAGTGGACGACCTGTGACCTGATGGGTCAAGGATCGTGCCGTATATTATGGGTATTTACATTACAGCTAGCTTGCGTGCCGGCCGTTGCATGCCAGCATAATTTTTGTGTTCTAGTGTAACGTTAGACTTAGAGTAGAAGAAGATTTCCTGTGTTTTTATGTAATTGTCTTATTTTTTTGGGGTTTCCCACCCCTCCCACGTGTGCAGAATTCAAGAAAAGACGGCTCTTTGAGGTGAGTTGGTTTTCTAATGATAAGTATTTTATGACAACTACTAAGCTAGCTTTTGCCAGCAAATTATAAAAAAAAAACATCTAGTAACCTCCATTACCATCAATACACCATCTTGACGTAAAACTAACAGTCATTGAGAAAGACATCTTTACTGCAACGTGCCCCAAGTTACTATGCAGTAAGGACTTTTTTCCATATAAAACATATAGTTATGTTTAATATTGTTTGATTCTATATTAAAGTTCATTTTGGTTCGCCATTCAGTTTGCTCCTGATCTAAGGCCTGGCTATGGAAACATCTGTACCAGCTCCTTGTCTTCGGCAGTATGACACTGGTAAGAAGTTCTATGAGCTTTTTTTCCCTATATGCCTTGCAGTTTGTTATCTTCCTTAATATCTTAAAAAAATCAAACACAACTTAAGATGTGTTATATTTCTTTTTTTAATCTATGACTGTGAAATAAATATTTACCTTTTCCCATCTCCTCACCTGGGAAATTTATATAAGCTGTAATAAGTGTATAAAGAAATTGACCAATAGTAGCCCTAACAAGTTTGCTTTTATCCATCTAACTTGGCACCGTATGAATTTCAAATTCTTAGCATTGTGGATTTATTTGCAAATCTAGCTTTTTTCTATAATTTACCCGACTATACTTAACCCATAAATGTGCTTGTCACTGGATAAAACTATTCCATGCATCTTATTTTGTTGGTGACCATAGCAGAATCAATTCCAAATGTGGCATAGTTTACCATGTTTCTTCACCACACATGCCTGTCCTGTACTATGATTTATATTTCCTTACAGAGGATGACCTTCTCCGTGACTACTGGAGAAGAGGATACCAGTACTCTGAAATTTCTCTTTTTTTATCACAATTTCACAATGTTCACCTCAAGTAAGTAATGGCTGTTAACATGTTAAGTACATGTATGCAGGTCTATCATACAATTTGGGCCAGGTTCATCTGTAGTTGGCTATAATCTGTTTAGGAGGAATAATGAAATATATAGGTGTTATTTTTCACTGTATAGGCTATTGTTTAATGTGATGCAGACTAACAGTTTTCCTTTTGTTTCATTTAATAAAATATGATCTTGCTGTTTTCTAAAAATTTACATTCAGAGTACAAAATAGTGTGTGTGTATGCACCTTTGTGCACCTAAAACTGGAACGGTTTCTGTGCACCTAATTTTTGTAACCTACATTAAAATTACAATACACTATATTTCTAACATTAGTGTGTCAGAAAAATAACAAGAAGCAATAGGTGACAATCCTCCGTGAAGTTTTATATATTTCAACAAAAACAATCCCAAGCGTCAACGCCAGACCTACTGTGCAGACATTATAATTAGGCAACTGTTAATACAATGAGGGCGCGTCACAAGCATAAAACATAAAAAGACCTAAATCCATTACTGCTCCCAGGGCGTGTAAAGATACTGTGCTTCATGTTCGAAGTTCATTTTGATTACACACACACAATCATTGCATTCACATAAAGATCGGACTATCATGGTCGTGTCACTATTAACGAAGACAGCCCCACCTTCTTACCGTGCCTGTTACTTATTAAGCGCGACTGGACCGCGAGTGTTACTGACGCCGGTCAGATACCCGGGATATCTGCTTAGAGAACCTCTGCTACCAGACAACTGCCTAAACCTACGGCCTATTCCACAGGATTGTAAAAGTAGGGATGTTTCTAAAATTTGCATTTACTTCAATATCAAAACTGCTACGGTGAAAATAAAAAGACGCGCATCATCACGGATATAATGGTACACCACATGCCCAATTACACAGAAATGCGACGTACGGAAGAATGCGTTTTGGCTGCGAACATCTTCAAAAAAACTTGGCATCTCTTAAGCATGGGCTAAAACATCTGGAACCACTTATCAAAACCACCCCGTATCTGCATGAAGTTCCATCCCCCCCACTGCTATTCCAAACAACGCGTTTTTCTGGACCATTCCAATTCGCCTCGTAATTGTAGGGGTGCGTCTGCAATATTACATTGACCGCGAAGGCAGCAACGGCAAAAATACACATTCGTGCATCAACACGGGCATGCCCGCAGACGGCGTATAAAATTGCATGCCGATTACACAAAGAGAACCCAGTGTTTTGACTGCGAACATGAAAAATCAGCCGTTCACAACACTCCGTCCGGAGGTCCTGACCTCCTTCACGGAGTAATAAAAACCTGATAGAATGTCATTAATTTTTTATAGTGAGCGACAACTGTGGTACAGTTTTAGGCTGTTGGGTCTTTCCAGGAGAAACAATACTGACCCTGATGCAGCAGTTCGTGAGGCAATTCAGGTGGGTTCATATTCAGCATATTCAAATCTAAGAAATTTATGTATTTCAGTTGCATTGCATAATTTTAGTCTGCTTTAACAGTAGAAGTTTTTGATATATGTGTAGAATTTGTTTATTTGTCACTGTACATGTATCCTTATTTCTCCATGTGCAATGATAAGATTATGTCAAGTGGCATTTGCCATATCAAAGACAACATCTCAATGCCAAGACATGACAGTCAATTAGACTACTTTTCCAGTCTGTTAAAGTAACCACTTAACCATGTAACCACTCAATTTCAGAAAATGTTTCTTTGTTAATTAATTAGATTACACTGAGTAAAATATTTTACCTTGTGTATTTTGTAGAAGTTGAAAAAGGGTTCTGCTACTCTAAATTTAGTTTTGTCATTTTAAATGCCAATTATTGTCCAGCTTGCTAGCCACTGTAGTGTGGCCCCATGTCAGGCCCTGTCTGACTTGTCAACATAATATTTCCAGTTTTTACTGACCAGTGTCAAGTAACCAAAAAACTGCACTGTAAGTTCTTTCCCTTCTAGTCATCTCTCTTTTTTTTGTCCCTCTGCAGACCTCTTTTTAGGTCTTGTCTCAACTTATTTTCTATTTACTGCTCCGCCCCTCTTTATGTTCAATTGTCTCACTTGTCAACCTCCTTAAATTAAAGGTGGAAGTGAAACAATGGTACATGTACCTGTTGCATTGTTTTCATAGTATGGTAATGAGAAGACGCCTTAGATCAAGTTACATGTATGAATCTACAGGCACTTCTAATGTAATTTTAGGGCACCTGTTAATCGAACTGCAAATGGTTGCTTACAGCAAGAGCTTCATTGGCCCAACAGAACTGCTGGCTACGGCAGAATGTGGCGTTGCCTTTTAAGAGATTATAATCTTAATGTCAGAAGGTGAGAATAGTAGGTTTTTTCTTCAATGATGCTATTTAGCCTGGCTGAGTAATCTGGCTATTTATTTTTTCCTTCTCTGGTTGAAAATTATATCTTCTTTTGATGAAAAATCTTTCAATGTAGAAGTTGATTCGTTAGAAAAGCTGTAATCAAATTCAGTCAGCTGTTGTACATCACACAGACATATCTGTCACACCTGGCTGTTGTACATCACACTACCTGTTACACCTGGCTGTTGTACATCACACTACCTGTCACACCTGGCTGTTGTACATCACACTACCTGTCACACCTGGCTGTTGACCATCACACTACCTGTTACACCTGGCTGTTGTACATCACACAGACATACCTGTCACACCTGGCTGTTGTACATCACACTACCTGTTACACCTGGCTGTTGTACACCACACTACCTGTCACACCTGGCTGTTGTACATCACACTACCTGTTACACCTGGCTGTTGTACATCACACTACCTGTCACACCTGGCTGTTGTACATCACACTACCTGTTACACCTGGCTGTTGTACATCACACTACCTGTTACACCTGGCTGTTGTGCATCGCACTACCTGTTACACCTGGAGGTTGTACATCACACTACCTGTTACACCTGGCTGTTGTACATCACACTACCTGTTACACCTGGCTGCCCTATACCACACCTGAGAACATTTTTATGACATTGTGTTTAACCGTTTTATTTCCTGTTTTTCTTATTTATTTTAGATTCGAGGCAATGACAGACATAACGTCATCTTCGGGCGGGATGAGGCTGGATGCCCCACCAGACGTAAATAGACCATACTCAGCGATTTTAAGAATGTTGTATATACAATGTATTTTTGGCACATTAGTATATAATTGTCTGATATCCATGTCTGCAAACCTGGCAAGTCTGGTGAAATCACACAGACGTATATTGGAAATGCCATGACTCAAAGAAAAAAAATTTTTTTCTAAACTTTTTTTTGTACTTTTTTGTACTTTTTTTGTGCAAGAAGGAGGATAGAATTAATGCCATATTTCTTCACTATAGGACAACTTTGGCAAATGCATTACTCTGGTGCATTTGACGAGGACCAGGCAAATTTCATCGGTGAATGCATCCAGAAAGAGGTGCCGGTCCCTCTGGATTTGTCCTTGGTGAGACACAATCTCCAATGTGTTACATTCTCATCATTTGTTAATAATTTTGTCTCACTTTAAGTTTTTAAAATAAAGTTGAATTTAAATTACAACTAGGAAGACAAGGAGTTTTTAAACCCTCATCTGGTGCCAAAAAACGAGCACTATGGACCAGATTTTTGGCAAATAAAAAAAACTGAAGTGGGCAATTCAGAGAACCAACAATTTAAATTGGTTTGGCCTTAGCTGTCTTATATATAACCCATTTTCTTCTTTTGGCTACAGGCGAATAGAATAAATACACATTAAAGGGGATTGATAATGAATTGAGTTCCTGATGTGTTCTTGAACAAACTTGTGGATGTATTGTATCTGTGTCGACGTATATAGAGAATGAATACACTTGAATGGGACTTGGTAATGAGGGAGGAGGCAAGGGTCATTCATGTTATAGTCCTACATACACTAATAAACCCACGTATATGTTGTATTGCAGGTACTTACTCCGGGAGACAAACCACACAGGAACTCCAAACACCCTGAGTATATTTTGCGATGTCGTGGGGAAAGAATGCAGCAAATCGGTAGGTTTGTCTATGATATAATTGCTTTTGCTGTTTATCTGCATACAATTATAACTTACTCAAAATAAGATACTATGTGTACATGATGCAACTGTGAACATGCTAAAAACTAAGTTGAAATTGAAGTTCGAAGAATAGTCTTATTTTGTAGGGTGCGTGTAATTTTCATACTTTCCGGCATACAGAATATATAATATTAAGGTTTGTCCAATGGTTGCTAGAATTGTTGTTTATTACTTTAGATGCTGATGTTTTGACGAGTGTGCCGCTCGCTGAGGAATCAGCTATCATTAGAGGAGCAACAAACCAACATCAACCAGGTAAACCCAAGAGGTATCGGGAGGCCAGAATGAGGCGCGGCGCAGTTCCTAGCCGTGGACAAAATGTGGCCGACCGTGTACAACAGCTGGAGGCACCTGATCCATTTGCCCGCCAGGTCATCAGTGGCTACAACAAGGTAAACTACAAGTATATAACATATACAAGTCCTCATTATCATAATAGACCTAATTATCATTTTGGTAAACGATCGTTAAAAAGCTATGCTAACCACAGAACAAAATGTAGATCTGACATTGTGATGTTTATTTTACTGCATGTATTTTATTATTTCATCTTAGCTAAGTGCTTATTCAATTCATAATTCAAGGACAGTGTACTAGTACCAATGAGTAACTTACAGCGGGAATTTAAGCATATTCTACTTTACTGCATCTTCTCAAGCATGTTTTAGTTACAGGAACGAGCTGTCATCCTGTATACGGATGAACAGCTGCAGGACCTGAAGCGGCTTTGCTGTTCAATCGCACACGGCGGGTGACGCAGAGAACATAATCCTTGGCGTCGACAAGACCAAAAATGCAAATTGTAGTACTTTCTTTGACCACATTAAAAGTAAATTAGCCACCATCGCTTGCCGTGGTCGGGAGTGACAATGAAAACCATTGCGAGTGGCAAAACCCAGGGCGTGGCCAGGATGTCACCAGTTATATTGTCATCGTCATTAAAGTACAATCTTTGGCGTGGTAAAGCCAATGATATGCCTTGCGGCATCTGTGAAATAAACCTTCTTGTTCAAAGTGGCCAGACCCAAGTGATTTTCACACGGCTGAAGAACGGTATTCAGAGTTCTTCTACTGCGGGTGATAACTCCAGAATAGTGTGGCGGGTGATAACTCCAGAATAGTGTGGCGGGTGATAACTCCAGAATAGTGTGCCAGGTTTTCAATCTTTCCTTTTGCAATTAAAACCATCACGCGCACTCTTGTTTGTTCCCTACAATGAAATTAAGTTCACGTGAACATTTCTTCCTTGAAGTTAAGAATTGTTATCTTGTCCACGTTGCACGAACATAAGCCCTGAGGATTGCGTGCCTTTAACATACAGACTGGATGGTAACCCGTTTAACATGGCGCAAACGAAAGTCCAGAAAATCCTTGAACCACTACTTCAGCGTCTGTCTCTGAGTAAGATTTGTTTCTCTTCTCTTGTGCTTGCACGAACTACCGTGGAAACAAAGAGTAGATTTAGAGAAGGACGATGTAGAGATGTTGTGGATTGAGATACACATACCGCAAGTAAAACCAATATTAGTCAGCTGTATCTATAGACCACCAAGCTCGACTATCCAGTATCTCAGTGGAATTCTTGCGTCGATTGACAAAACAACTGACACGGACACAGAAGTGTTTGTGCTGGGGGACATCAACATAGACTGGGCAGATGCCTCCTGTCCAACTAGGAAGCACCTTGCCCAAGCTGCAGAAAGATGTAACCTGGTACAAATGATAAAAGGGCCTACTAGAGTTGGTACCAAGAAGAACAACCAACATACAGCGACATGTATCGACTCGGCATTCGTTAATTGCAATGACAGATGCACACCAGCTCGATCTGTCCCAGTCGGCTACTCAGACCACAACATAATCTACTTGACAAGAAAAATTCAAGTTCCAAAGTCACAGTCAAGAGTCGTCTTTAAAAGGATTTACGGGAAATTCAGCCCAGAAGAGTTTCAGACGGACATTACTGAGGCTCCCTGGCATCTTGTGTACAACGAAGCTGATGTCAACATGCACTTCACGTCTTTACAACCATGTTTACCAATGAAACAGATCACCAGGCGCCTGTATTAAAAGAAACGGACATTGCGATCAAACCCAGCCGCCTGGTTAGATGATGAACTTAGGGAAATGATGCAGCTTCGAGACGACGTCAGGAGAGAGTCTGCTGCATTTGCTCTTTAGTCAGACAAGGACATCTACAAAAAGCTTCGGAATGCTGTAGTAAACTTGAACAGGAAAAAGAAAGCTGCTTACTTCAAATCAAAACTCGCAGACAGCCAAAATGACCCTAAAGCAATGTGGAAAACCTTCAACGGAATCATACGAAGAGGATCTAAACGGATCTACTAGCTTTGTTGAGCAAAACGGTGTTTACTTAACTAAGGCAAAAGACATTGCTGAGCACTTCAATTCCTTTTTCCTTCACAAAGTTGACTCCCTGCGTGAAGAGCTACACTCTCAGACCGGGGACGACATCCTTCATGTCAGTAAGGAGAAGATTATGATGGGAAAAGACTGCACCTTCGACTTCAAACTGGCTAATGCTACGGACGTTCACACACTGCTGCTGTCCTTATCAGATGGTAAGGCAGTGGGACTGGACAATGTGGATAACACACTTATGAGAATAGCCGCAGACCACATAGCTGCCCCTCTTACTTACATCATCAATTTGTCCTTTGCCACCTCAGTGTATCCTACAGATTGGAAAAGAGCAAAGGTAGTGCCAATCCCTAAGTCTGAAACAGCACCGTTTTTTGGACCGATCAGCAGACCAATTAGCCTCCTATCAGCTACCAGTAAAATCATGGCGCGCATTGTCAACAACCAAATATCAGATTACTTCCAACAAAACGCACTTATGTCTACCCAGCAACACGCTTACAGGAGGCATCATTTTACTAGTACGGCACTGCTACAAATGGTGGATGACTGGTATGACAACATCGACCGAGGTAATCTTGTAGGTATTATGTTTTTGGACTTTTCAGCTGCCTTTGATCTTGTAGATCACTGCTTTTTACTTCAGAAGCTCACCTGCTACGGCCTTGGAGACACCGCAGTTGGATGGCTAGCTACCTGTCAACGGGACTAACTCATCCTTCAGGGATCTGCCACCATGCGGTGTACCACAAGGGAGTTGCCTTGGGCCACTCTTGTTCACCATCTACACCAATGATTTGCCGATTGCCATGACTAAGACTGATGCCTCCATGTATGCTGACGACACGTCTGCTTAAACCTGCGACCGGTCCATAGAGACAATCTCGCTCAACCTACAGCTGGCGATGAATGACATCTGGAACTGGGTTAGCATAAATAAACTGTTTCTAAATGCGTCAAAGACCAAATGTATGGTAATAGGAAGTAAACTCAAAGACTAGTGGCGAAGAGACCTGTTCTCACCATACATGCCGGGGGGAAACAAATCGAGCAAGTCACTGAAATGAAGCTGCTTGGGTAAACTCTGGACGAATGTCTCACATGGGACCAGCACGTCAGGAACACCACTAAGACAATGTCCCGATCCCTCGGCTTCATTAGGAAATGTGCAAAATACCTCGATGAGTCAACACTAAGGGTAGTGATTGAAGCCCTCACCTTATCTCATCTGGATTATTGCACTCCAGTGTGGTCAGGTACAACACAAAAGAACATTGACACATTACAAAAGATGCAGAACAAAGCCAGACGTCTGGCTCACGGCAAACCTGGGTGGGAAACTGTGGACACAAGACTACAACTAAACACACTGTGCACATTTCAGAGGATTCTTTCAATAAGGAACCCAGTTCTTTGTACCGCAACCTTTCCTTTGTCTCAAACCACCATAGTCACAGAACTCGTTATGCTACTAGACTAACTTTATATTAGCTCTGGAAAAACCAGGAACGAATGCAAAGAAAAAAAGCTTCAGATACATAAGTATTTCCACATGGAATAACTTACCATCAGACCCGCAGCACTTAAGAGAAAAGGACGGTTTTCAATCAGGACTGGTTAAGTACTTCCACGCAAGATAGACGAAATCATTATAACTCAAGATAATAATCATTATAACTCAAGATAAAGCATTTTAATGTAAAATATGTTATAATTCTATTATTGAATCTGTAAAGTTGAATGTCTTTTTAATGATTGTAAAGCGTTAAGCATGTGTAGGATAAAATTTTGTAGAAGTTTAGTGGCGTAGATTCTAAAAGTCATTTTTATATGATTGTGAAGTCTGTGACAGGACAAGGATACTGCAGAAAAGAGGACACAGTTTGGTTCTTGTTGAAGCTCCTTCAATGGTAAATCGTAACTCTCAGGGTGCCAATCCCTACGCGCTATTGCCGGTTCCATTAAGGAGTCCGCCGAGAAAGTTACACCCGTTTCTATCTTGCTCCTCCCTGCGTTATGTGAAAAAAGATTGGAACGGTTCTAACTACTATGGCTCAATACAAGGCGAGCTAAGGTTTGTTGGTCTTCGCCAGACTCCTTTGCAGGCTGAACAAATCGTAGAAGTCGGCCTAAAAGGGCATATAGGACCTTTAGGCCAAATGGACCCTCTATTCCCGGCCAACTCCTCTGGCCAATTATAATTATATCCCCCTTCAAGTCGATTTCTACGATTTATGCAGCCTGCAAAGGAGTCTGGTGGAGACCAGCGGTTTGTGGTAAAACGACTGCGCCCAAAAGTTGGAACGTTTTCTGGGTACATATTAAAGCCGTGAGGTGGTCATGCCTTCAGGCAGGCTACGTGATTGTGCATGATCGCTAAAGAGACCTGAAATTGAATGTACTGGAATAAATAGGCCTTACAGACGGTGTCTGTGTTGTGTACCGGTGCGGAAGAATATCATTGCAATGCGTAATTACAAGGTTTAAATTTCCTTGACGACGGCGAATACCAGAACCCACGCCAATTATCACTTGGACTTGCCATGGACCACACACTGCAGGTAAAATCAAGGTGTGCCGGCCGTTTCAGGACAACTTTAAACCTTTTAGGCTGAGAGAATCGGCTGGTACAAAATTTGTACCAAAGTTTGTGGCAGCAAGGAGCCCAGGAGAGGAAATGTAAGTACTAGTGCTCTTTCCTCCTCAGTTTTCGCGTTGTTTTCTCGTGTTGTATTCAGAATCGTGATTTAACCGAACTACTAGTATGTTCTAGCACGGTTCCAGTGGATATTCTAAGCGTATCCAGAACCGTGCCTGGGTCAAATCTACGTTCTTGGATATCCAGAACCGTGCCTGATCCTAACCTTAACCAATTCAGGCATGGAATTAGATACGCTAGCACGGATCTGATACTGCACTTTGTGAAATCAAGGAGGTTAGAATAGGGAGTAGCGGCCTAACTTAAGCTGAGTTGAGTTGGAAAGTTCAAAACAACCTATGCTGGCGCAAGAATTTCATTCCTTAATGACTTTCCTTAGTTACAAGTCTTGTATCTAACAACACTGCAGCCCGCCAGCATAGGTTCTAGCCTTGTCGGTGGTGTGAGTTATAACAGGGACCCGCAAATCTGAACCGCTAACTTAACAGTGCTGTTAAGTACATAATTGTGTGTAACGTGTGAGACTAATATAATGTCTAATATTCACAGAATCTGCCAACTTTAACCGAGGCAGAAGACAAACCACGGCCGCCAGGAGAGTTTAGTTTGATGATTTCAGGTGAGACTGTAACTTTCACTTTGTATTACCAGTACTAACAACTCAGGCCATTGTGGTCTGCTTTTCAGGTAATCCTGGATATAATGGGTAGACGCATAAAGGTACTAGTAGTAGTATAACCTTCAAGCAGATGTGTGAGGAAACAAAAAAGAGACCGAGACTGTTTTTGAAGCACTGCTTAAGTGACGCTCATTTGCCTAACAACATTTGGCACTTCCACTAGCTATATTATAAGAACAACTGAAGTAACCAAACCAAGCTGCAAACGACAGTGTCAGCAAATCTATTCATGAGACTATGTCAAAATGCTCTGATATCATGACCTATGTATGGATTGTGTAAGTACTAATAGCTATAAAATTGTGCCGTGTTAATTGATAAATAAAAACTCTGTTGTGCAGATAAAATGACAGACAGGATGAAGAGGTTTTTGGTTCTTCTGCTGATCATCCTGAAGGAAGCTGGCCCGACCGCAGCCTGCAGCAGCAGCTATCCATCATACTATGACTGCAGCGACAGAGTCCTCACCAGTGTTCCTCAAGACCTGCCGACATACATCACTTTCCTCATCCTGTCTGGCAGCAACATCACAACCGTGAGTCAGTCCGACTTCTCCAGGTACAGCAACCTGACACACAAGTTACTTGAACATAACCAGATCTCCTTAATAAACAGCGGAGCGTTCTACAACTTATCCAGGTTATATCAAATGTACCTTTACAATAACCAGCTAACGAGTCTCCGAACAGACATATTTGTGGGACTTGAAAACCTGTTCGAACTTAGCCTAGCTAACAACAACATCCACAGTTTCGAGGCGGGAACCCTTAACGCCACCCCACAGCTTCAACGGCTTAAACTTCAGAACAACGACATCAAGACTTTCCCAGTTGAGGCCCTATCAAATTTAAATACGTCAACTTTGTCAATCCTAAGGATGAACCACAACCAGATGGAGACTCTCCCATCCGCGGCATATGACATCCTGGCCTCCATCTCATATTATGTAGACATCAGCAACAACCCCTGGCAGTGTGACTGCAGGATGCTTCCCTTCAAGCTAAGGATGAACGGTTCCTATCCATTTGAAGACCAGATCACCTGTGCCGGACCTGCTAACCTTACAGGGAAAAGCCTGTTACTCGCTGTAGAGGCTGAAGATCTGGTCTGTGAAGAAACCACCACTACTGGGTTCTCAGTCCACACTACACCTTCCGGTGGATCATCGACCCCTTCCGAAGAATTCTCCCTTCTCATCGGCGTCCTTTGCGGGGTGGCCGGAGTCGTTCTCGTCTCGGCCGTTTCCCTGACGATCTGGTGCCGAATCGCTCGCAAAACCAGCTTCACACCTGACGTTACCGAACTTACCGACTGTGCTGCCCCCCATCCCTAATGCTAACGTTACTGACCGTCCTACCCTCACCACACCCCTAACGCTACCGACCGTGCTGCCCCCCCACCCCTAACGTTACCGACCGTGCTGCCCCCACCCACCCCTAACGCTAACGTTACCGACCGTGCTGCCCCCAACCCACCCCTAACGGTTCTTGATACGAAACTGTCCACAACTCTGGCTGTTTATAATCCATAGATCACCCGTCAATTGCAAGGTCTGTAGTAGTCTTGAAGTCTACTACAGACCTTGCAATTGACGTGTCTTGATTGTAATTCTAAGCTGCATAAAAAGCGAGAAGTAGTTGCACCTGTACATACTAGCGGTACGCACTTGTAACAGCATAAAGTACACGGTCTTTTAGCCATTGTATAAACTACAGCAAAACAAACTATAGCGGTTTGTCTGGCAGCCTTCTGGCGCCTTTCTGGCTGAATTCCGAAGCTTGTTAAGATTGCTGCGTAAATATATATCAACAGTTTAGTCAACATGTCTTTTGTTCAAGTCACATTCTAGAAACAACTTGCACTTAAAGTTTTATATAGTGAAAACATCTTGAGATAATTAACTAGATAGAATGCCGATTGGTTTCCTGTTTTATTATGATGTTTTAGTGGTGACTGAATAATAGGGTTGATTCTTTACTAATGTGTTTTCACAAATATAACGTTGACTGTGTATGTATATGTTCTGTTACTAACTACTAAAAGTTTTGTATTGCTGTGACGTTTGCGGTGAGACTAAGGCGTTTTTTCACTTGTGACGTCATGTAGAATAATGTGTTAAATTTGTTTGTTGTAACCGCGCTGTGTAGTAGATTTTGTTTAACGAAAGAAGCTGCAGAAATTGATGGAAGGGATATGAACTCATCTTGTTGTGTTTGCTTGATATTCTAAATAAATCATATCGGTTATTATGCGTTCCGACTGTTTTTCTGAACATCTGCACCGTCAGGATCACTGAACGTCCTATATTTATAAAATTGCCTTGATCTTCTTGTGAACGAGCAATGGTAGACCAAAAGCGCCAAGTAGCGACCGACTCTGTATTGTTTTGTCTTATGTTCTTGGAATCCAGGAAGATTAGTCGCACAAAAATTTACTAATGGATATCCTAATAAAGTATCAAGTTGTAGTCTTTCAGCTAGTAACGCTATATCATCTGTAAAATCTAGGTCATTTATGACAACACGTGGGTGTCGTCTACTGAAAACCAAATATTGACTGCATTGCTTAGGTTGCTGTGACTGTTGTGGGGAGATGGTAGTGAGAAGAAGCCTCCCTGGCCATATGTCGATATGCCCCAATGCCGGAGTGCACTGCTACTGCTGCCAGAAATCAATGGTGCAGGGACAGTACGAGAAACACACAAGCTTCCTCTGCCCAGAAAAGACCATACAGTGTCTGTTGCAGTGTAAATTACGTGGTGAGGTAGGTTGTCATGGCTAATATGAGTAGTTTTTAAGTTGTTTGAATATTCATAAATTCAGTTATCAAAAAGAATTTAAGTTATGTAAGAATTATGCACGGTTTTGTTATAAACTTGGGATTGTTTTCAAAAGTGATCAATACAAAAACAGTACCACAAACATATACATATACATACACATACATCTTATATACACCAAATGTAAAATGATTTAACTGACTTTTATGGCCATGATTCATGGCCAATTGAAAAGGTTTCCCCATGGTCCTTATTTGCATAAATCACTATTCAATGATTGTTTGTCATATGAAAGTCCCATCATAGACGTCTATTCTAGCATTAGTTTCTCATATAAACAAAAAGGCTATAATAATTATGATTCCTAATTATATGCACATAGCACTGCCCAGTGAAGTATGTAGAAATATATTGGTCTCATGTAATTATTGTACCACGTCTGACATGATCAGGATTTTAAGTGATAGAATGTCATTTGAATTTTTTTCAGTCCGTGTCTGATCTGAAGGGAGACTGCAGGGGACAGTCCATGCGTTTACATGGACCGTCCAGGATGCAACGATTACCACCAAGAGCCCGCCTTTTCAGACAAGCGAGCTGAAGTGAACGCTCTACATCCTCCCATCCGACAGGAACACGAGGAAGCACCTTGGTGTGTTCGTGAAACTTTCAGAGGGCCACCCTACGCTGGCAAACATGAGGTAAATCAAGGAGCTCTTTTGGTAAATTCAAAGCTGCCATGTAAAGAAAATGAAGCCAGCTTTTGTTGTCCAATAGCTTAACTGGGTTCTTATTGACTTAAGTGTTTTCAGACGTCTCCTCTATTTGGTATTAAGATTTTTTTGCGAAAGCAGATGTACATAGAACCTAGGCCACAGCAGGTAAATTTTAAGGATAACATCCTCCAGAGACGCCAAATCTAATGCGATAGGGAAGAAAGGCCCAAAGAAAACAAGATTCCTACATTTTGAAAAAAATGCTCATTGATGTCATCTATACAAATCCATACTTGTTGTGGCCCTAGTAAGTGTCACAAGAAAAGTGGATAGGAGGAGGTTGAAGATCAAGCTGTCACAATTGTAGTTGCAACAAAATTTCACTGGCAAGGTCTGCACCAGAGGCTAGCCTTAGTTTTAAGAAAAGTCTTAAAACAAGATTTACCGCATTGCCATAAAACCTGTTCTGCATAAACATAATATATTTGTTTTCCAACTTGTAGGCTGCAGCAGTCGGTGTCTTAAGGAAGAAAGACGGGACTGCAGGGGACAGTCCATGCATTTACATAGACTGTTCAGAATTCGACTGTGACAACAAAGAGCACACTTTTTCGGACAAGCGAGCTGAAAGTGGACTATCTGCATTCTGCCTTCTGACAGGAGACCCCATACGCATACCGTTTATAGTAACTAGTAACTAATGGTGACCACCGTTATATACTAACTAATAAGCCAAGAGGCTATCTTCACATCCTAGGATGTGACCGTTATTAGTAACTCAGTTCCTTACTAAGATAGTTAACGGCCGGACAGTGTTGCACACGCAGTTATATGGGTAATCAGGAGTAAATTTCTTGGCGAGGTCACCCGGTAGATGACCTCTAGTAGGTGTAATGGCCGCCATTTTTGACCTGACTCGGACATATTTTACTAGTATTCAGGAAAATAAACACGCGGCTGCTGCCACGAGATGTTTTTAATACTGTTAACGGAGTATTATTATAGCTTAGTTAAAGTACATGTACTTTCATGAGACCATCGACTGATGCGAAACAACGACGGGCAGATTGCATTTCGACTTTTTGGATGGATGTTTGTTTGACCCGATCCCTCGTCTTTTCGCCAACAAATCACGTCCAACTTTGATATTAAAGGCATGTTACATAGGTAGGTGTTTCTTGCCTGTTTTCACTGTATATATCGCCGTAGTTTTGAACATCTCAATATTATTTTATTTCTAAGCAGATTCTGTGGCGTAAGCGAGTCAATATTCCATATATTGCCCGGCTGTATCCATTGACTAATCTCCAAGCAGATGTTTGGGGGAGGGGGGGGGGGCAGTATCAAATTGGTCAATCTGGGGAAATGGTTACAGACTGGTCAATTTAATACTTGGAGATCCATTGACCTCCTGCTTGGCTGGCCCATGATGCGATGGTTTAAACTAAGACACTTACAGGAGACCAATGAATAAATATTATGTAAAAAAAAAGGCATCCAATTACTAGTATTGCCTCGTTTTTCCCACAGAATCTACTTGCAGGTTAAAGATTATTTTGTTTTCCACTTGGAGATTAAAAATTATTTTGTTGAGCTGATTTCGAGTTTGACGTTATTTATAATTGCCGTACAAAATTATATCAGATTTGGCATAATTTGATGGTTTAGATTAGAATGTGAGAGTGGCAATATTGTGGCAAATTGACCTGTTAGCAAAGATAATGTCGGATGTTGTTAGTTAACATTAATATCAATACCACAAAAGAAAGATCAGTTATCCAGATGATGACACTAATTACATGTAACAAGTTACATGCTACATATCCTAAATCATACATGCATTCATTACCATATCTCTAGTAACAATATCAGTTTGAAAGTAACTTAAGTTTATCCAATCTATCGTGCTTGGGGCAGGCTGTCTTCGGGGCTCTAATAGTTTTCCCCCTGTCCAGCTCAACAGACCACCCGGTATATTTGAATGATATGCTGCACACCAGGAGTTGATTCGCCCCTCCACAATCGAGCTTCAGCAGACCTGAAGAAAACCTGCCCAGCCACCTGGATACCAGGTTAGTGTGAAAGACTTTGTTGGTACTAGTTCTGTGGAATCATGCGGACTAGACCGGGTAGCAGATTCCGACTACCGTACATGTAGCTAGTAATGTGCTTGTCAAATATGGTATCGGTATAGCAGCCCTTCGGTGTGTGCACGCTAGCTAATTATAACTCAGCTTCTTCTGTCCAATTGCTAATTGCCAAAAAAAAAAGAAAGTTAAGCTCATTATTGAACTTCAGCCACCAAATTCCATCCACATTTTCAGAAAAAAAAGAAAATTGCAGAACCCAGTCGAAAAACATGACTTGTTTGTCTTCCACCGACTTAAAAAAGAACTCAAACATAACTACATGTTGTATTATAAAATTCATACCCCATTCATATACCTTACTAAGGCTTTGTACTAGTATGCATACTAGTAACCGGTTGAAGTCAGTAAGGGGAATAAGCTGGTCAAAACCCCATGTACACTTGGGACGACCTCAGCTCCCCTATTCTATCTACTGAGAAGAACGTCGCCTGGCCAATATGTAAACCTTTACTGCAGATTTTCTTGCAGCACATTGTTTCTGATATAATTACACACCTTTATGATCTTGGTCAAGCAAGAAGACAACTGCCCTGTAGTACCTGTTGACTTAGCAGCTGGATTTCCTAGACCTAGTCTTTCATCCCATTCTCCTTGAATATAGCCTTGAGTTTCCCAATGTATGAATCCACCCCCCACACACAATCTCCACCACACACACACATACTAGTATGATACTACTGTACACACACGTGCGCACACACACACACATGTACAAACATACTAATGTAATGTACACACACACATACTACTGTACATACACACACACACACACACTTGTGTACATATATACACACACACACACTACTGTACAGACACACACTACTGCACACACACACACACATTAGTATTTATACTGCTGTATACACACATACATACTACTGTGCATACACACACACATATACTACTGTACAGACACACACTACTGCACACACACACACACACACACACACAAACACACACTCATATACACATATATACAGGGTACAGACAGGTCATATTATTTGGATTACATTCAGTCATGTCTAGAGTGCTAATGGAATATAAATACATACTTAAGTGTATACAAACTAGATCAACATTTAAGACAGCATAGTATACGTATGAATCTGCTGCATAACTAAATCACCAGCTTAAAAAATATTAAGTATAGAAATCCAGTACAGACCTTCTCTAGTCTGCTACAGAGCAACATTGTAGCAAGGTTTGTCAGCAAATGTAAGATTTTTCTCACAAATTGCTGAAATTGTGGGTGTACTGGGTAATGTTCTGCTTATTTAACGGTCAACCCTGATTTTGACTGTAGTGGTATCTGCCAAAGGTTTTATTTGTTGCTGGGATCTGGGAAGATCATGCTGATAAATTGCTGCACTTAAATTCCCTTACTCCTATACAGAGAGGGGGGAGTAAATGAAGGCTACTGTTACACATTTACAATCACATCAGTGTTTGTAAAATCTTCACCACCACGGGTTATGGAAAAGCATCAGATTCAGACATACTTTTGTAACTGTTCTTCAATTTGCTTATTCTAATGTGCTGATTGATGTAAACATAATTCATGGACCATCAAGTGATCATTAGTTACTAGGTTTTTTGATCACTGTATATCATCTCCTTGCATGACAGAATTATTACATGTGCATGATATTATTATTACTCTGTTTTTGTAGTTTTATTTGTAGAAACTGAAACTCATTATTAGCCCCACTGTCTGAAATCTTTGATTTTCATATTCAAAACATTGTCTGCATGTAAGTCATTGAAGTAGGCAAGTGAAAAAATACAATGAAACAGGCCTAGCCTATATATCTTAGTTTTCTTACAATAGTACTTGTACCATAGGAGCAACAGAGTCAACATACTAGACTAGTTTGTATTTAAACCAGCCAGGGTCACTGTAAGCCAGAAAGTTTTTTGGTTGTTTTTTTTTTTTGCACAAGAATTGACAGTACTGGTATCTTGAGTAATTATGTTTGTCAGGTTGATTTTGATGCCAGGTTTATGTTTAACTCTAAGTACAAGAAGCTTGGAGCTGGTGCATGATTTGACATTCTTCCCTCTTCCTGTCACAGGTGACAGACGTCAACATACAGCTGAACTGTGGATACCAGAAAGCAGACCACACTGGGCCACCTCAAAGTCCTGGCTAGCTACATGTAGGAACTGAGCTTTGAGAAAACATGGCAATGAAAATTTGTGGACACAAATGCAATTTATAGTACTGTCACAGGTGTGAATTATTGTCTTATGACTACTGTATGTGATCACATATTATTTCCCAAGAACTACTGATACTTGTAACCTTAAGCCAGCATTTTCATTGTCAGTTTTTGTATGAATATGAGCAGATTAAGAAGTTCTTCAGTAATTCAAATGTACATGTGTTGAGCGTGCCTTCTCATAGTTATTGTTATTATATTCAATTATAGAAACATGTTTCGTTCCACCGAGATAGATAACATAACTAAAAAAATTATATAACATTCTGAATTAAGATGAACTAGTGTTTATTCCATCCATAATTGATAACGGTAGCTATTTGTGCAGACTTCTCTGATTGAAAAGTGCCTCAGGTTCATGAGTTTTCTCGGAGAACACTACATTCCCTACTGCATGCATGTTTTGTGGACTCAATGTGTGGCTTGTGCCACAGAAAGTTGCCCTTCTGTACATCACTGACCCCTACGCTGGGAAAAAAATCTGGTGAGAACCCTGTATTCTACTTGGTCTCCATTAAACATATGGAAAAACCATATGAAACAATAGGATTGAGGAGAATGGTGAACATTGTAACAATGCTTTGAACATGCATGTACTTGTACCAATGAGGGAAATTTTACTGCATTACATGTGTGCATGAAGGATTTCAAAGCTTGAATTGAAAAATCACTTTGCAGTTTATTCCCCTAATGTGAAAAAAATTGATTGAAAATCACTTGTAGCCCAGGTGCTGAGTGGTCATTGTGTGAATTATGTTGGTATCAGATTAACCATTCAGTGAAGAAGTTCCTAATCTTGTTTGTGATTGTTAAAGAATGGCCACATTGCAGGACCAAAGTTGAGCTACAGTAGAATCAGTCAAGTCAGGTTTAAGTCAAAGTAGTTTGTAGTATTTGTTCAGTCTTATGACTCCAGTACATGATGATGACCCTGTGGATTATTGATATGTGTAGCATTACGAGAAAGGTAGCTGAAAACACTGGTTTCACTGTCATGTGTGTCAATAAAATCACACAAATCTTGCTTTTCAGATGTTGTGTTGAGTGTGTATTTTCCTAGTTATAATTCATTTCATGAATTACAGATGAACTAGAGTTTATTCACAATAGATAATAGTAGTTATTTGTACAAGTTTCCCTGAGGCAAAAGAGGGTCTGTTACACTGACTGAACAAGGTACTGACTTTAAGTAGAAGCTGAAACCTTTCCATAAAGTCTCTTATCATTGGTTCACGCCTATCAGCATTCATTCTAGTGCAAATTTATCATCTCTGAAAGTCAACAAAATAACAGGGCATTATCCTGTACACCCAAAAGTCTTACGAACTCGTGTAACACTTAAATAACGGTAAGCGTAGTCAATATAGGCAACTGAGGGGTTGATGAGCTATAATGATTTTACAAATTACACATTTGTCTTTTCTCACCGAAATATGACGTAGATCTGTGATATTCCATGATTTTAGCATATCGATTCAGTTATACATGTACATGTTCATGTGTAATCATTAATAGATATATCATCCAAATTAAGAACGAATAATCCAATTAAATGCTTGGCGAGATAAAGAGTATCACCTAATAGTATGTGCTCTGTGCGACCTTGAGCGTCCACGCGAGATGGCGTCCAAAATACAGACGATTACGATAATTTGCACCGCATGTAAGCGTTTTTCTTTCTTAAACGAATATCTCACGTCGTATGTAATTTTATAGATTTATACAAGACAAGGCTAATATACTTATCTAGCTGTCCAGTTAATAGATAGGCTTTTCTTTTATATTCCTTGTGAAGATACAAGGTATACACGGCATGCAAAGTTGTTAGAGAAGTACGATTTAATCTCTAGATGGTTAAATGATAGTAACTCCACAATGAATTATTGTTCCGATATGAGAATTTGGCTATCGGCTATCAAAGCATTTACAAATCAGTCCCCAGCGCGCTATGACCGCCGAGATGTTGCGGTTTCCTTGTGGCAAGAAGACGTCCTCCCAACATTACAATTCTAGGACCGTGTCGCTCGAACCTGGTCGCACAGAAGTGCGCTTTCATTCATAAAACGAGTAGGATCTTGTATATCGGGACAGAACTCTCACAATACCAGACTGATGTGCTGATCTAGCTGTGCTGTCAATAAAACTGCTAATGATGCCTTGTGAAAATACAATCTGCAATTGAGATGACATGTGAACTGTGATATATGAAGCAGTTATGGAAGTTAATCTCCAAAAGCTTTAAAGATAGTTAACTCAAAAATAAATTGTGATATCGGCATGGGATTTTGGGCATGGGGTGGGAACGCATCTGAAAATTAGTCACTCAAATTTGAAAGAAATGCGTTGAAGTCTTAGCGAAATATAACTCTCAGACCTCTTGGCAAGGAGGCGTCGTCCCAACATTGCGTTCCTCATAGACGATTTTAGGATCGCATCTCACAGAAGTGCGTTTCCCTTCATAAATTGATAAGGATTTTGTATATCCAGTTTAAACTTGCACAATACCAGGCTGATATACTGACCTGGCTGTGGTGTTAATAGATTTGCTCTTCCTTCATCTTTTGTGAGAATATAGACCATTCACCTGTCTCTAGTTCTAGGGGCGCGAAGCAGTAAAACGCGTTCCTAACAAGAATTCTTTAGAGCCAAATAGATCACGTTACAATCAACACAGGTACACCATATTTTAGACACGGATAGCCTACGATACTATATAACTTTGTACAAAGTAACTTTGACCGTAACACAAACCGTTCGTTAGTAATTAGACGAAAACCCGTTACAACTCCCCCATGCGATTTTGGTTCAAAGTGCAGCAAATAAATATTGGGGGAATTCAGGACAATTCCGCAACAAAATTGACTGATAATCACGTAAGACACCCATTATTGGCTAATCTTACAATTCCCTCACAATTCCATCTTTTATTTTAGTTGTAACACATTAAAGATAAATCTAGATATCCTGGCGAGATGCAGAGGAACTGCAGCAAAATAATATTTTTTTCAAGAGATTGCGCAGGGGGGGCTCCCTTATCAATATTTCTCAACGAAACATACATATCTGACCTTTGCATATCACAGCGAACGCAACAATACCACATTTTACAAAATAGCTCTGCGTTGAAAATTTTTCATCATTAGCATATAAATCCCTTTTCTGTCCAGGTCCAGCCCCCCCCCCATCAATATTTCTCAATGAAACATGCATATTTACACTTGGCATATCGCAACGAACCCAACAATACCAATTTTCACGAAATAGCTCCACGTTGAAAATTTGTCGTCATTAGCATAAAAATACCTTTTCTGTCCAGGGGGACCCCCATATCAATATTGCTCAATGAAATTTACATATTTGAACTTGGCGTATCGCAAAGAACCCAACAATACCAATTTTTACGAAATAGCTCCGCGTTGAAAATTTGTCGTCATTAGCATAAAAATCCCTTTTCTGTCCAGGGGGCCCCCCATATCAATATTGCTCAACGAAATTTACATATTTAGAACTTGGCGTATCGCAACGGACCCAACAATACCAACTTTTAAAAAATAGCTCCGTGTTGAAAATTTTTCATCATTAGCATAAAAATCCCTTTAATACTGCTTCTTTATGCACCACAGCTACCCCCCTCCTTCAATAATGCCTAGGCCAGCAACTAGTCCATTGTTTCCTCCCTGAGAATCTTCAGGCTTTTTTATTAAATTTCTATTACAATATTCTAAAAAGCCTATTACCTATACATGTGCATCAATATTCAAGACAAAAAGTACTGGAATAATTGCATACAAAGCTTGATATGTCAATTTGCTTGATGACTAGGGATATTCATTGAGATGAAGCTGAAGAACAAATCCTGAAGATAAAGTGTGTGACACAAAGACATCATAAGTACATTTTTGGCAAAGGAGGTTTGTTTAATGTTTATAAATTGACTGATAAAATGATACCTGCACAGCCACACTCATTATGTATTTTGCTATTTCATTGTTTGATATATTGCAAACAGTGTGTACAAAATTGCATTAAAGTTCATGGTACCTTCTGTGCAAGGATATGATACTTGAACTAATGACGTTTATATTTAGTCATAAAAGATAACACAGGCCTTCAGAAAGGTTTGCCTTCAGAAAGGTTTGCCTTCAGAAAGGTTAATGTACAATTCAAGGTTAATTATTAAAGTATACAAGAATACCTTTTATACAAATTACACATCATTTGCGGTATGCTAGGTAAACAGAACATGTGTATTGTATATACAATATACCATCAACATTACCAGAAAGTGGTCAGGTCATTTTACCTAAAAATCAGCTGACATGCCTACATATGTCAAATGTGTTATCTTATCAACACTTTTTTTAAAACTAAATAATAGCCTTCTTTCCAGTTGGGCAAGATAGCTGACTAGTTACAGTGGTGCCTGCTATCCTCTGTTCTCACTGCCCTGAGAGCAAGTCTTGTGCAGAAATCTTGTTGAAGCAAGCTTAAGTGCTTGATGACTTTGACTGTTCTTTTCTC
>NW_017804157.1:0-3063 GCF_001625305.1 Branchiostoma belcheri | reverse complement strand
GCCCGCCCCCACCCCAACACACATACAGACACACACCTACGTATACGTATATACCATTACCAAATCAAATGTATTACAAAGGCAGTTGATATTTGACTACTGAAATCTTCTTTTGGCCGCTAGCCACATATATCCAAACATATTCACTGTCTATTTGCGAAGAATAGAAAACAGCCCAGTCGTGCCTCAACGCAACGCAGATTTAGCACTGAAACAACAAGGACTGAGAGTCCAGTGAGCTAGTGACTAACCTGCAGAATATGTAGCCTATAAATGGTCCAGGAATTGGTCCAGGTCAGAGTAGAGATGAAGAGAAAATATAAATCGCCAGGCCGTCCCGTCTGGCGTCCATTTCAGCCAAGCCGGCAACCGCAAGTCTAGTCTCGCATTATCTCGCGACGGATTTTACAACTCTCGCGAGGACTACACCCGACCGTTTATTGTATAGTAAAGCAGTGAGGTTACTAATAACGGTCACATCCTAGGATGTGAAGAGAGCCTCTTAGCTTATTAGTTACTATATAACGGTGGTCACCGTTAGTAAGTAGTTACTATATATGGTATGTGTATGGGCTGGACAGGAACACAAGGAAGCACCTCGGCGTGTTTATCAAACTGGAAGATGACCACTCCACTCTGGCAAACATGAGTTCAACGCAACCACGTAAAGAAAATGAAGCCAGCTTTTTTGTCGAATATCTTACTGCGCGCGGCGCATGCAGGGAGGGGTTCACATGACCCCAGAGCTGCGCACTGATTGGTCAACTGATCAACATCCGGGGGATTTAAAATGTCTTAATTAACATTCCCTCCAAGCGGCTAACCGGCTAGATTTTACTTCAGTCTGACCACGTGTACACTGTTACAAGCTGACTTCAACTTCAACTGCACCAGGTCTGTATCGCTTCTCGGCCTTTTGGCTAAGATCTATGCTGTTTTTTCCTTTTTTGGCATAGGATTTGGAGGAGCGTTTCGGACGAATTTTTGGTTGCCCGTTTAGACAAACGGGTAATCTAGATAGTACGAAAAAGTCATTTTTATTTATTGTTAAGTCAGGATATAGTGTTAAGGCCCCTGGGGACCTGTACCCCCAGGGTGTAGAGGGTTGAGATCTGTTTGTTGATCTCACCCTCAATAAGTAAAGATCAACACCCCAGACATACATCCGGTTGGCCGACCCTGTGGGTAGTCGGGCTTGTCCTGACCTGTACCATCCTGCGGTGCTTCTTAGCAGGTTTGGTACAGGGCTGACCGGAACATCTGTATCCGACACTTCTTTCTCTTTGATTTTCCGATTTAAAATCTTGATTTAAGTATGAATATTATACCAAATGATGTGTTTAAGAGGACTTTGAGCCTCAAGTTTGATGAAAGTAATGAAAATGTGAATGTCAGGTCCTTCCTCGAGGATGTAAGCAAAATCCCCGAGGTGGACCTGAAATCTGACATCGATTGTATCAGACAAGCTAACCAGAATGTATTTGAAATTACGTTTGTAACTCTTACAAAAAAGAGTAGTTTGGTACTGAAGTTCAAAGACCAGTTTCCGTCAGTGTCAGTCAGTGGTTACGGATTAGGGACAGTGGTCACCTGCTTGAATGTCCCCGCTTATCTAAGCGAGGGCTCTATGCAGGCGGCCCTGTCCCAGTACGGTAAGATCATCTCCGTCAAGTATCCAACCTACCCACCGCCCTTCGAAAACATCAAGAAGGGCGTGAGACAATATAGGATGGAGTTGAATAAGGCGATTCCAAACGGCCTTAGGGTTGGGAATCATATTGTCTGGGTCAAGTACCTCGGGCAAGAGAGGTCTTGTAACAAGTGCGGCGAGAAGGGACACCTGTTCGCAGAGTGTCCCTTCGATAAGTGCAGCCATTGTTTACAACTCGGACACAAATCACAGGACTGTACTAACGATGTGACTTGTTCCATCTGTGGCGTACAGGGGCATGTCTATCGTGCGTGTCCCAAGTCCTTCGCCAATGTAGTAACTCCCGGTGGTAAATGGACATCTGCCGGTGAGCAATCTACAGAGCAGGTGGACAAGTCGGTAGATAATCAGGAAACTGTAACAGAATCTCAGGAAATTGTAACAGAATCTCGGAATGAACCTTTGTCAAACACTATACATGAGCAGATCCCAAGAACCCAATCATCTGAGGGTGACTGGGAGGTGACAATAAAATGTTCTTTCTTGTAAACAGACTCATGCTTATGATCTTTCGGAAAAACAGACGTGTACTAAATGTGCAAAAGTAGTTGAGGCAGAAGAGATGGGTCATGGTGGGTTGTTTGAAGTGTAAAGACCAGGACAAATATATTTGTGACTCTTGTTACAATATAAAAAGAACATCAGAAGAAGGCGAAATAGAGGAATTTTCAGATACTGATAGGGACATAGTCTTACCCTCTAGCCCAGCGCAGCCCCCACCGACTTCTCAGCAAGACGAGGAGATGTCTTGGACAGTTCAGACCTCCAAGAGAACGAGGTCTTCTGATTCCAATGAGGATGTGCAGCCTCTACCAAAGAAAACACCGGTTTTAGACCCCAAACAGAAAAACAACACACTGTGGCTTTAAAGAAAAAGTTCCAGTCCTCTCCTCTAATGAAAGATCGAGGCTTTAGGATCACTTGCTCTCGCTTCTGTAAGAGTAAGTGTTCTAGAGAAGATATGGTCTGGGATAGCCTAGTAACACACTTGAAGTCTTCTCATGGCATGAAACACCCAGTCATTCCGTGCCCTGTTAGGGGATATACGGTGCATACAGAAAAACCATCAAAGTGGTTAACACACCTCGTAAATGAACATCATGATTATTTGGAGGGAACAAACAGTAGGTCTACTAGAGAATTGGTTTTCGATGCCTCTAAAGTAAAATAGTGACAATACAAATGTATTTTTTCTCTCTTCTGCTCCTTCAGGTTTCAAATTACAGTTTTATTTAATTTACTTATTATCTTGAGTTTAAACATTGCGACCTTTAATGTTAATGGCTTAAGAAATGATTTAAAACGTCGACATGCTTTCCAATTTTTTAAAGAAAACGATTTGACATTATATG
>NW_017804156.1:0-37184 GCF_001625305.1 Branchiostoma belcheri | reverse complement strand
CTCGGCAGTATATGTATGGGCAATCATAGATTACATTGTAACTTTGGATTCGTTCCTATTGAGCTCTTATCGGGTAGTTCGCCAAAAGAAAATATAAGCCAATCGGGTTGTGTGTGCGTAGGGGGGAGGGCGGTCAAATCGAATGAGAACAGCCTTAGTTACTGTCGATGTTAGAAGGATAGACCAGCGTTTCCGCTGGCTAGCGACTCAACTGCAAGAACTGACCCTGCCAGTAGCCTAATTTGGTGGTCCAGATGGCTTTGGTGAAGAAAATACACTCGTTTTCGGCATAGCTTTATCACGTGTGCATCAGGATTCGGATTTTCTGCTGGAGATGAATCAAATCTCGCACTGTCTCGAGACAGCCGAACTCTCGCGAGCATCGAGCACAGGCCGGTAACGTCCTGACGTTGACCTATTGCTGACCTCTCAGATATGTACTCCTGATTATCCACGTAGAAGCACCGTGTTCACCCACGGAGCTATTGGTAGCTCCATGGTTCAACGTTACTCTTGGCATAGTAATACTGTTCTCAGCGTTTCTCTCAGGATGTGGAGAGCACATCTCAGCACAGTATATACCATCTAACGCCGACCATAGTTTTCTATTAACTACTGTAAACGCTGTCTGTCACCGGTGGTTTACACCGTATTCGTGTATACGTATCATGGGTTTCCGTGTATTCAGACGTTGTTTATGGCCATTTAGAGTGCCCTGGCGCATTTACAAGGCTCTTAGTGCCCCCAAAAGAAAGTCGTCACCTTTCGAGGAGAACAAGGTAAGTCCGAATTTTCCGTCAAGCTTTTTTCTTGTTTCTTGTTGCTACATTGTTGATGGAAACACTTTGGCTTACGCCATTGTCACGCATATGCCGGATATGGCGTCCCCAACACTGCCGAATCTCCTTCCAACTATAGTTGGGACTGTGCCGTGCCTTTCCCAAACCGTGCCTGGGCGGGCACAGAACCTGGCCAAAAAGTGCTGTCAATAATAGTGATCGGCGGTACCACGCACGGTTCGGGACAAGGCCATCGCGTGTCCCGAACTGTGCTCAGTCCCCAAATCGTGCCCAGCTGCAGGTTTGGGGCAAGGCCATCGCGAGTCCGGAACTGTGTGCTACCTGAGGCATGGGTCTGGACAAACATCTTGTTTATCTAGAAGTTGATTTGCTCTAGTCTATGGTGGATACACGTCAGGACTATCCGGATCCGTGCGTGGGGTTGGTGGATAAGCACAGTGTTGTTTCCGATTCAATGACTGTTTTGGGGTCAATCTACTTTATTACCTTCGCCAAGAAGGTTATGTTTACAGAGGAGTTCGTGTGTGTGTGTCTGTCTGTCTGTGTGTTTGTGGACACGATAACTCGATTAAATGGATTGTCTTCATACTTAGTAGGTGGGTAAGTCTTGATGACACCTAGAAATGATTAGATTTTGGGCCCCCTGGCGATTTGTTGTGGTACTGAAGCAGGATTTTCGGTTTTAATATCTCATGATCTGGACGTGCTGGGGTCACGAAATTTAAATGGTAGGTAGCTCTTGTGCTGGGGAGGAAGTAACCTAGGTTTGGGCCCCCTAGCGGCTTGTTCTGGAACTGCAGGGGCGTTTCTGTAAAAATATTCAAAAGAGGATAACTCAAGAACCGTTTGACGGATCGTCGTGATTATTGGTATGTAGGTAGCTTAAATGACGCTTGAGAAAATTATGCAACAATTATGCAAATATACATGTAATTTGCATAATTAATGAGGAAATTCTACAAATCAGCTGCATTACATTATAGGACTATTCAAGCTTGTAAAATATGTAATTGGGAACGAGACAAACACAGGCAGATATGTATTATGTAAATTAACACTTTGCATAATTAATGAGAAAATGTTATAATTCCATAATGGTAACTACCTAGAATTTCATACTTGGGGTACTTGACAGTTAAGTGAAGGTGAACATTATTAAACATAACTTCAAATAAGGATTCCATTTGCACAATTTATGAAGAAATGATAGAATGGCTTTCTTTGTTAAAATAAGGCTTTCTTTTGATGGAGAATATGATCAACTGATATGATTCATGCAAATGAGGATTTCATTTGCATAATCAGGAGGGATAATCTTTACTTTGTCATAAAGATTAACATCATTGGCGAAGGTATGAGATCGTTTGACTCTAGTTCTCTATACTGATGTGTTGTATGAAGAATAGATCAATCCTTAGAAACCGATAGAACCTTTTTCATTTTGTTGTAGAATGATACAAGAAACTCTGTTTTGACACTACATGTATGTGTAAATTATCTTAGACCAGCACAAAAATAAAATGTACTGTACAGAGCAAGAATAACACCGATTCCTTCTTATTCTTGTCCCGACGAAAAACTAAACAGTCAGTTAAGGTAGCAGAACACAGTTTTCGCCCTATGTGGTTCTCTATAGTTAAGGACCCCAAGATGACTCACTTCGACGCGGTAAAAATTATGGCAGGTTGCACTTCACAAATACGAAAATCGAATATGTTTGAGAAGAAGGTACAAACAACAAAGTATCTAGAAACCAAAAAATCCTGTCGGCGCATCTGCTCGTAACGTACACCTTGAATTCGCTATCTCTACCAGGGGGGGGGGGTTGGACGGGTCCCGAAAAGCATGACGGGTAATTTTGGGTCTGAACCGCAGCGGGCTCAGCCGCCCGGAGCGGTCGTGCGGGGAGCTCTTGAATACACATTCAAAATGGCTGCAGTACGATCATCACGGCCTTCTAGTACTGTTTTCGTCACCGGGAACGCGTTTACGGGCCATGTGCTTGTCCACAGAATACATCAGGTTCGTGTAGACTTTGTTCACGGTGTGGTTGTTGTAGCGTAGCAATTTTAATCGGTATAAATAAAAATTATGGGGAAAATAGCGTAAAAGAACGACTGTTCACAACGATCGGAATTCGAAGCTACCGGTACTAAAACTGTGTCTTACGAGTGATCTTACCTCTGCTACACGTGTCCCCACTTACTATTGGGATCCGCAGGAGTAAGGGAACGTGTGCATGAACGTAGTTTTCTTTGTTGCTATGTTCAGACTTGCAAAATTTTTGTTGACTTTTGCTGCGCAAGGAGGGGGAGGGGGGCGATGCTTACCGTAAGCAAAAATAATGTGTATGTTCGGGCGATAGATTTGGGGATTTTATATCAAGACGAGGCTTCGAACTTGGAAATAAACTTACATTCACCATTGTCCAGAATTCTTAACTTGGTGCTTTTGTGTGTAGTATTATTTTTTGTGTGATATTGTAAATTATGAATATCATTACTATAAAATAATATGTAATATCCACACATTTTTATCCGAATGCATTCCAACTGTAGTAATTTCTAATTAGAGTTTTTCATTTCTCATATGCTCCACAGACTGGGTATTGTAAGGCTTTTGTCGGTCCTTCCTTACCTTACATCTTCAGAACCTTCACCAGAGACATTGTGAGGGCTGTTGTGATAGCTGTCTGTGCCTCATGCTGGCAACACAAGGATGTATTTGTATGTTCCAAGCAAAGGAATTATTTCTTGAGCAACCAACAGAGCTGGACACTGCATAACTTATAAATACATGTTTATCGACAGCTTATGATACCGCATACATTATATAATGTTAGTATGCTTTCCATAAGTCATTTCAAAATGAATGGAAATGTATTGGTCATTAGTAAACTTATGAATAAACATATGAATAGCTAATGCCGCTGTAATTCTATTATTATTGTCTTACCTTTGCAAATGATGTCAATGGTTGGCATAGTATTTGATGAATGCTATGTATGGAGAAGTCTACATTATCTTTTTGTTGCAAAGTATAATGTTTATTCCAACCAATATTTGATATCAAATAAATCATTAACCAGACTTTTACCATATGATGCTATTTACCTGTCTGTCTTTCCAGGTCTGTACAGTAGGTACTATTTTAGCTATTACTGTTGTATATGACTCTCTAACTAGTGTAGGGAAAGCTGTGTAGAGAACATTCACTGTACAGAGTGTAGGTTAAAAAAGACTATAGATTGCATGCATGCATGCAGATTGTATGTACATTTTGTACACAATTCACATTCACCCTATCAGGTGACAGATTCCGATCCACAAATCCTTACACAGCAACTTACCACTTTGCATTCAAATTACCTACCTGTTCAATATGTGGAATCAATGTATAGATCATCATTGTTGTATTGACTTCGGATAGTAGTACCGACTCTAAAAACTACATAATAGACTCTAAAAACTACATACCATATATAGATTGAAGATTGCACTTCTGTGCAGAATGATGCTGTTCCCTTTGTGCAATGAACAGCTTATCATTCACATGTGTAAGAAGCTGGAGTTGAATAATTTTTTCTTTTACAAGTAGAGATCTAGTGACTGAAGCATAACATTCCAGGAAAAATATTTTTTAGCAAATGGCTCCAAGACTCTTAAATGCTTTTGCAATAAAATTGTATTCTATGTAAGTTTTGTAAGAATTTAAAGATGGTAATTTTCTGAGAATTTGTACACAGGCAGTGACTGAAGTGACAGGAAATATGTGTTGTATTCTAAACAAGTCATAGTCTAAGCAGAAGGCCAGGCATACAGTACCAGTAGTAAACTGTCAGAGAATTGGCAAGAGGACACCAATCATCTAGGACAGTCACACACGTTTGCTGTCATGTGGATACAAGGTACTGTAACTGTATATTGAAATTACATTATTGAAATTCTTCAACTGAAATTACAAAGTACAAAATGTAGCTGGGGGCGTTCTTCGCACTATTGTGGGATTTTTCTGAAGAATCTTCGCTGCATCTGAAACCACGTTTTCAATCCGTGGGTCTGCAAACCTCTCAGCTGATGAAATTCTTCAAGCTAGTAAGGAAGATGAAAGAACAGTCAGTATACAATGTACACCACAGAAAATTTGACAAATTAAATTAAAAGCGTAGGCAACGATAAATGTTTAAAAATCACAGTTCATCATGTCCAAACTGTAGTAGACTAAGATTCAATCTGCACATCTATGTTGCGTGTTGTGACCACAATAATTGTATTAAACTGTTTTCTATAAACTACTTAGTAGTCGCAACAAAATTTACTCATGGCAAGGGCCAGGGAATGTTCTGTTAATTTATACGCTCATGTCATGTATGTGTGAAGTTTCACATAAGAATGGTCAACATTCCGCGAAAACCACGTTGTCACAGTTTTATCAGAAGATGTGTTCATTACACACACAAACGCAAAAATAATATCATTCACAAATGATGTGCACGTGGTGCGTGGTTAACATGTGTTCGTACGAGTTCGTGCCCCCCTCCCCTAGCTGGCGTAAACAAACAAAAACATCATTTTCCAAGCCGGGTTTAATCATAATAAAGATAACGGTACCAAAAATAAAGTACCAGATAAGTATTCAGATGGTCGTCATTTCGTCACAGTCGATTCCTAGCATCCCCTGTACTTGTGGGATCGAACAAATGAAGCAAACTCCCGAAACAATCGTACATGCAAAACATGCCACGAAACAATGCCGCCATCTTGGATACGATCGGCCGGCCCCGCTGACCTCGTCAAGTTTAGCCGCTGCTAGCGCGGCTTAACGAAGCGAGGTCCGATGGGGTCCGCTCAAACTTTTGAGAAGATAAAGACACTAACTTCATGTGGAGACCAAAAAATTGCCAAGAACCTCGCGGGAAAATTGTAAACTAGACCCCTGAAAACACCACAAAATCGCTAAATTTGCAAAGTGCGCTATAAGCAAGCAGAAGGTTGCCCACAATACGACGTGAATATCGGGGATTCAAGACGTACCTGGATACTGGAATCTCCCTCCATCGATGAAATTAGGTCTCTGTTCCAGCTTGGTGAAAATCTGGTCTTTGAAAACGATATCGTTCTCTTAGAAAATAAGCAGATTGTACGGGGTTCAAACAGCCCTCCTTACGGTCAATTTCTAAAACCCAAGCGATCTGATTGGATAACACCGTCACGTGTCACCCGTCCAACCCCCCCTAATCTCTACCGAAGTGATTTGAACTGCAGCCGACTCACCCGGAAAGCAAGTTGCGTAATACGGCGCATTTAAATAACTCCGAGCAGATCCCTCTCGGTGGCAAAAGGACAGTATCAAATTGGCCAGGCAGTATCCATTAGCCGGAGAAGCTCCGCGGTGGGGGTCAGGACAAAAAAAACGGCCATATATAAAAATGTAACGATCATTCCCCCACAACCTCTGCTTGGAGAGTAGCATTTATACACGAACTGTGTAACAAACGTTCTTTCTATGTAACAGACGGTCTTTCTGCGTGGGTAGGATTTGGGCTAACTTACGATTACAGTTTACGATTACGGTTACAATCCTTAGACTCTCACTCTAAGGCACAAGTTACTAGACTCTCACTCTAAGTAACACCAAAGCCAGGTCGATTTATATTTGATGTGACTTTATTGACTAACTGCGGTATAAGATACAAAGCAATGCAACATATAATGGAACTACAAATACAAAGTTATACAACGGAACAGTTACAGAGTGAAACACAATACTAAAAGTAGGCAAAGACTGAGAACGGAAACCAATTACCTGTACAGTCGAGTGTGTTGTAGGGAAAACTACTAGACTAAACTACTACTAACCTAAACCGGTGTGCTGGAACGGAGCTTCCGAGAGGTGAAGAACTTAGATCTAGGGCGCGTCCCGCTATTTTATAGTGCGCACGGAAGGGCGGAGCGACATTTGCATGGCGGAGGCGTGGTCAGGCTTTGGCCAATGACGTGTCTGGGTCACGTGCTCTCACCACGTGACCCCAGACTGTCTAATGAGTAATTGGCCTGTTACACCTGCAAAACCTTCACAATTCAAATCATGCAGTCTCAAACTCGATACATCCCTACACCACACAGCACAATTTACATCTGGCTGACGCTCTTATCAGGCTTTCTACCCAGCCTTCAAGAATATTCGCTGTACTACTTTCTATCCCCGCGTCATGACCCGGGGGTCGCCCATTAACACTGTGTTCTGCTACCTTAAACAACAACACGAGAAGGCTCCTTCCTCAAAACACTAAGCTCCGCCTCCAAAGCACGGAATGGGACAAGGCCCTGTGTGTCCAGAACTCTGCCCGGTCAGGCACGGTTCGGGACAGTTCCCACGTGTCCCAGAATGTGGATTTGGCCCAGGCACGGTTTGGGACACAACAGGGACTAAATCGGGACCAAGGTCGGTTTTGGTTGGCTAGCGTTTTGCCCTATTACCTGGTTGGCCAGCTGAAATGTTTAAAGGAGTACTAACCTCCAGAAGGAGGTGCTATATTTCGACAGGCATTCATTTTTGGAAGTGAAAAATGCATATTATTTTACAGTATACAATTGAATGCCCATTTTGCGCGCAAGTCTTAAAACGCATCGAATCCAGGACAAACTCTCCAAATACCCTCAAAACTATCCCAGAATACACCACGCTACCCCATTGGTGTCTATGTTTTAAACAAAAAGTTACGTTACAGACCTCATTTCGGGGGCGATAAGAAAAATTCGTACCGTTTTGTGTTCTTTGGTATCTTACTAACCTTTGCCCTTCTTGGTGTCCTTATCGCCCCTCATTTATGCCGCAAATATTGACGATGAAAAAAACGGCGTAATCTAGTTATCCTTTCCATAAGTGGCGTAATCTAATTATCTGTTCAAGTAATGCTTACATGCAAATAAGTTGAGAAAATCAAAACACGCAGGATGAAACTAGCGCCCACTGCATTAGACATCCTGATATTACAGTATCAAAACCGCAGGTCAAGCAAAGTAAAGCAAGTCATTTCTCAATAATCAGTTTGTTAGTGTGCTTGTCTCCTACCATTTTCGTCCAAAAATGTTTATGTTGACCTGAAGTGTATGAGTATTGCGTAAGCCAGAGTTCCCGGATGTATCAATTGTGGTTCAGCATGGGGGAAAATGATATTAATATTACTTTACAAACATGCGCCGCGCAACTCGTACAAGCGAAATTATGTAAAAAGTCGGCTAGTTATGTATTCATTGCAGCATGATGTATCGGAAAACAGCACTTCCTTCTGGAGGTTAGTACTCCTTTAAAACATTCGGAGGTGGACGGGAGGTTATTTTTAGGCCATTGTTAGGGGCTGGTTGGCTGAAGGTAGGTCAGCAATGGTCAGGCGGTGTTTGGTGACTTAAACCATTTTGCTCATGTTCCCTCTGTAGTTTACATACAGCCGATTGTCTCAGTCTAACCTAGCAGACGTCAGGCCTCATTACAACGTTGTGGTGATCGGGTCCGGATACGGCGGTTCAATCGCTGCAAGTCGCGCTGCAAGGTGAGAATTTACGGTTTAATGTCCCGGTCACATTTAAAAAAAAATACTTCAACATTTAATCACAATACGTAGTAATGGCACACTTAATTTTTTCAGCTTTTTTTTATGCCGCCACCAACAGGGGACAACACAATACTAATTTTCACCTGAGTAAAATGAGGAAATTTTTTCCAAAGGGCACAACTTCGGTGACATTGCAGGATTTGAACTCTTGGTTTCGAGCCGAACGCCTGTCGTAACGACCCCCGCCCACGTCTTTAGGCCATTCATTGGATAGTCATGCATGTGCCGTACAAAGCCCAGCTGTCTTGTTAGGGAAAACACTGTTCTCAA
This sequence comes from Branchiostoma belcheri, assembly GCF_001625305.1. NCBI lineage: Eukaryota > Metazoa > Chordata > Leptocardii > Amphioxiformes > Branchiostomatidae > Branchiostoma > Branchiostoma belcheri. The sequence goes on along the minus strand of NW_017804156.1, from coordinate 28,499 downwards.
GATTTGCCGGTGGTTGGTTCTCATATGGCAGAGTGATTTAAAATTCTACGTCATCAAAAACGTACCATGTAACCGTCGTAATGTATAATGAAAATATGCTATGAAATGACAGTAAATGTCAATATCAGACAGATTTCCTCATCCACAATATTTTTGTTTTGCCACCCTAAAACTGCAATGGGTGCCACAGAGCGGGCGTGTCTGTCTGTCTCCTTGAGCGCGGTAAGGAGCTACAGCCTGGAGAGTACCCGGATACTCTGTCTCAGGCCTTTAAAGAAACGCAGATAGAGATCAACACTGGGAATTCAGCAGTGGACTGCAAGCTCGGCCAGCCAACAGATCTCGTGGACGTACGTATACAGCAGAATGAATGAAAAAAGACTGCCCGAAAAAACGTATAAAATATAAAGCCTAGCTTCAACTTCACAATAGAATATTAGTTATGTAGAAGCTGGAAAATAGCATATCACAATGTATCATATATATAGATATGTGGACTATTCACAACTAGCGTTAAACATTATTAAATGCAAATCATGCCAAACAATGGCCTAATGGCATGATTTATGAGCAAATGCTTTGTTAAGATAACTTGTCTTTGCTAAGATAACTTTTATACTTTAAACAAATTTGTCTTGGTCAGTGTGTCCACGCCTATAAATCAAAATCCTTTAGATGACTTAGTCCGAAATTTCGCATATCGGTAATTTTGTCCCATTGTCTCTTATTTACTTTGAAGGTTATAATAAACAAAGAGCTGTCAGTTGTGAAGGGCTGTGGACTAGGCGGTGGTTCTCTCATCAACGCCAATGTTGGCTTGGATTGTGACCCCAGGGTTTTCGAGGACAAGGTCCGTACTTATTGATCGTGATGTCCACACAATTTCATATGGTTATAGCTAATCACATAACGTTAAGAACTTTTACAGTAGAAAAGACTCTGATTTTATATGCGCTGAGTACAGTTACGGTAACCTATACTCGGAAAGATTTTGTGCTAAACAATCTACTGATCTGATGCTTCAAATAATTGTCAGAAATGTAATTTGTTGTGAAGTTTATGTGAACGTTACTGAATTGCGTGGTCCGACAGTGATGTTTAACATTTAATGCATGTTGCCGCGCAATTTTGATCACATCACATACAAAATTTTTATTTGTATTTTTAGATTTTATGTAGTTTAAAATATATTTTCTTCACTAATTAAGCCTATTAGGTCTTAGTGAGCATGCCTATTTTTTCCTACAATCTACATGGCAATAGTAAAAACCCCTTCATGCTAACTCAAAACACAAGGTATATGGTAGCTAGATTCAATCAAATGTGTTATCACCACTTTATTCAAATAAAAAACAAATATGTTGCATACGGTTTTGTTGTGCAAAAACACAATGCCAGCAAACGACAGCTTTTAAAAAAAACCTCATGGGGATTCCTCATACAGACCACAGATTCATGTGCTATCACACAACGAAATGGACACCCAAGAGTTAGCTACACAAACATAGACACACAGACAAATGTACCCAAGCAAAAAGAAAACAAAAGACATCACATTTTAAGAACTTATAAAAGGAACGAAAACACAACACAGTTTTACAAATTCCCTTATGCATGTTTGGCATTCAGGTGTGGCCAAAGGCGTTTCGTAATGACCTGGAGGTTGTCAATAAGGTTGACAGGGATCATGCTTGGCAGATGCTCAAGCCTACTCCTTACCCCCAAGACGACCCTCCACTCCCCAAACTGAGCCAAATGGAGAAAGCAGCCAAGGCCATAGTGAATGAAGTTAAAGACAACGAGGAACTGGATAAGATTTTCTACAGGCCGCCCCTGTATGTCAACTTCAAAGGTCAGCACTATTTCCTCAAAATAAATCAGGACAATTTACGTTTCTCAAAATAACGAAGGTAAAACTTACAAGGGCAAGAGCGTAATTTCATAGTTTGGAAAACAAAATAGGATCATTGACGGGTAACTTTCAAAAGAATCATTGTTTACGGATGATTTGCTATTTCTGAAAAGGCTAATCTGGTTTCGTTGGTTTTCATTTGATATACTTTGATTTATTTATCTATTTTGAATGTTCACAAAACAAAAACTTGATACAAGAGTAGATATCGAGTCCATAGGGAGGTGATACCAAGACTTGTCCGGCGCCTCCCCCATAGATTAGCAAGGACTTCCTCACATCATGAAATGTCACAGATGATTTGGCAACGGTATGGGCTCGTGGAACTCTTGTAGTGTATGAAACCTAATAATTAGTCTATAGCATATAACCAACAATATCATACCTTGTCCATACTAAATGATAAGGATTTCACCAGTGTGTTGCATGTTACTAGGTAGGGGCAATGTGAAAACTTTGCATATAAATTTAGCTTATGAGCAGATGGTCCTATCACCATGCATAAGATTAAAAAAAAAACTAAACATTTCTTAGAGGTTCCGGATTATTCTTTTGTCTGGCGTTTCAGAAACGGTATCTAATCATGTGGGGGTCGCGCAGGCGGCGTGTAACGGCTGTGGAAACTGCTGCTCAGGCTGTAACTACGGCGCCAAGAACACGCTCATCATGAACTACCTGCCTGATGCCAGGAACCACGGAGCGGAGATTTTCACTCGTGTAAGTCTCGATCTTTTTAATTTCACTCCCCAACACCGTCTCCCCCATTGTACCTGTAATAACTGCTGCTCAGGCTGGAATTACGGCGCCCATCATGAACTACCTGCCACAGGAACCACAGAGCGGAGATTTTCACTCGTGAAAGTCTTTTTTAATCTTTAGTTGTAGAAGACCATATATAAGTCCCTGTACTCCTTTGTTGTGTCAATAAAGAATCTCAATTTCTGCCACCTAAAGAGAACCCGGAGTATATTCTGAGGAAGGAGCTCAATATAAACTTCCACTCAGTATGACTGACCGGCACAAAACCTCTTTTATTTTACGAATCACGATTTGAAACTCGACTCCTATGCTGTAAAAAATCTGGTGAGAACTCTGTGGTCGATCTTGCTGCATTTGCAGCCTGCAATAACACTCTCAGCAGAACGACATACAGGCAGATGTCCCTTTTCCCCACGAATTATAGCAAAGTGGAATTCCCTGAGATGGTGTCTGCCCAGTACCAGAAACAAACTGGCTTAAAACACGACAGTGGGGTCGTGTGGCGCAATCAAGAGGCCCCGGGTTCGAGTCCTGCCATGCCACCGATCTTGTGCCCTTTGGGAAAGACACTTTACACGACTTTGCCTACTAGACTCAAGTGAAAATGAGTATTCCTTGTCCAGTACTCGTTTCTATGTGCGGGACACAGCAACAGCAACAGCTGCCTCTGTTCCGCGTGTATTGCACTGTGGCAATTTCAATAAATCAAATCAAAGTTGTCTGCCAACCCACAAAGAAGAACTACATTAATATGCATCTTCAGAATTAAAAACAACGCATCTATATCGATAACATAAATACTTTATCAGTACATTTATACCTTTTGCGCAGGTAGAGGTGAAAGCCATCGAGAAGAACAAAAAGGGGTGGCGAGTCGCCTACGTCCCTCACATGCAGGACGGATTCCAGGAAGAAGAACGATTCATCCGCGCTGATATTGTCATCCTAAGCGCAGGTGCACTGGGCTCCACCAAGATTTTGCACAACTCAAAAAATAGGTACTAGACAGCGTAGTGGAACTGAAAAATAAACAACAGCAACTTCAACAGTTTGTTATTTACCAAATCTGTCAAAGTACCGAGAAACTTTAAAGAAAACATAGAAACTATTTTGTATCTTAAGATTGATACATAACCCTGCTTCATATTATTTTCTTAGCATTCCAGCATTGCAGGGGTTTTGGGTGATCGAGATTATGGCCCGCCATAAATAAACAAACACCGTATGAAAAGCCACAGAGACTTATAAACAATGTGTTAAAAAGTGACCGACATGTGAAGTGCCATAACGACATGCATGGCATATATAGTAGAAAAGACTCTGTATAACAACAACTATTGAACAAAGTACAAAAAAGTATAGACTAAGACCAAGTATAAAAAAAAAAACGAGTATTATTAGTCAAACAACAAGTGCTAACAAAGGCTGTCTTTGATATAGTGTTAAAATCGTTTTGGTTGCCAGTGTGTTTTTTTACTAATAATAAAGCATTCGTTTATATATTCACATATTTTTGCATTGTGGGAGTTATTGGGTGTTAAGATATATTCAAATCTGTCTCTAGCATCGAGACTCTTGAAATCTGTTGTAGATAATTCCAGAAATGTGAATATAAAACATTATATTTAGTGCAGTCTGTAACAAAGTAAAATTCATTTTTAATTTGCTTTCGACAAAACCTTCGGTCAGGGACTACATTATGATATCTACCTGTTTCTGTATTCAATTTATGACTGCTGATTCTTAATTGATATCGGTCTTATCGTCCTATCCTAGGGGCCTGGATCTGTCTGACCAGTTAGGGGAACACTTCAGCACAAACGGCGACACCATCAGCTTCAGCTATAACGGCCGTGAGGAGGCTCATTCTGTGGGACTGCCGCCTGGCTTTGATAGGCTCAAGCCTGCTGGTAAGAGTCGTCGTTCTTTGTGTGTACATTAACCAGAATTAGCATATAGCCAGATGGCGTTGACCAATCAGAGGTCCCCATTTGCTATTTGTTATGACACCATAACACACCCAGAGGTGTTTTTAAAAATCCCATAAACACCGGAACCAATCAGCGTCGACCGAAATGGCCGCCGATGACGTCATGCGGAACACGTTTTGTTCAAATTTCATCAAATCGAACATGGTGGAACATGATTCGGGTTACAGAACAAACTTAGTCTAAGGACATTTCTAACTTTGCCTGCATGTCATGTAGTGGAGGGAGCACGGCATAACATTCGCTACGCTCACTCGGTGGTTTATTCAGGGGTTATCAAACCTGACCAGGGATTATCTGACCATATTCACCTCGAGGCGTACACCTTGCCTTGCGTCGGATTAGGTTAGACATCCAGGTAATAATATCAGCCAAAATAAAAACAGTTACTCATTGACAAGCAACTGGATATGATTTTTGAATCATAATAATCATTCCAAAATCATGATATCAAAATCTGCATATAATTTTGGAATGATTATTATGATTCCGAAATCATATCCAGTTGCTGCAGTAGCTGTTTTTGGCGTATTTTACTGTAGTATAGAATAGACCGTTAGCATAACATAGCATAAGTTGGCCACGAGAACGAGACAGTTTCTCAACATACAGTAGTGACAGTGCACAATACAATAGTACAAGGCTTACGACAATTGAAATATTTACTATCGGATATTGATTGGTTTCTCATGTTTAGGACCATGCATCAGCGGTGTCATAGACCTACGTCTGCCAGAAAAAGACCTACGCCAGGGCTACGTCATTCAAGACGGCACCCCACCCCATGTCACCAAGCTGGCGTATTGCATCCTGATGTCTGTGGAGAGCAGCCTTAGCGGGATCGACAATTTCCCGAAGAAAAATCTTTGGGAGAGGATCGCCAAGAAACTGCAGCCAGGCAAAATGTCGCGAACGCTTGGTATGCTAACGATGAGTCAGGATAGAGACAAAGGCCGCCTGGTCCTGGATAAGCAAGGCTCCATCGTCATGGAGTACCCTGGCGTTGGGGACGAGAAAAACTTCGACCTGGTCAATGACAAACATAAAGTGGCGGTTACGAGTCTTGAAGGTACTTCCTTATTACGTAATATATAAGGGCTCATCTCTCGTGAGCCTGGAAACGAAACCAACAAAAAAATAATGACCTTGAGTCAATCTGACTTAAGTTTGTTCACTAAAAAACGGTTTTCATTCAAGTACTAAATGTGTTCGACTCCCTAAGGAAAACCGTTTTTTTTTCAATTTCAACAGAGCATGATCCTGCCTTTACATGTTATATTGCCCATTTGCTGCTGATTTGTTACTCTGTTGTTGTTTTTTTTGGTTTTAATTCTTAATTACCATTGTATGTACCTTTAATTGTCAGTGGTGGGGTTAACATTAGCAACCTGCTAGAGTGGTGGGCAACTCTAGCGGGTCCTGTAAGTTTCTATGTTGCTCAATTATAAAAAAAAAGGTACATTCGTGCCGAATCCCATGTGGGGAGGGATCCTGGCGAGGTACAGAGATGTCAAGTCTCTCATCACGGTACATCCGCTCGGAGGCTGCGCGATGGGAGAGTCAAGCAAGACTGAGGTAGTCAACCACAAGGGTCAGGTGGGGTTATAAAAGCCTACATTTGTAACCTCTACCAGGCTTCGGGAGGCGGTTGGAACGAGTAGAAATTGGCTATTAAATAAAGTGGTATGAAAAGCCGGGGGAGTTCCTCAGATAGACAGTATAGTGCGGCAACAGGCACTCTCTAGCAGACGAACTCCCTCGCGTGTTATCTCTCTATTTTTCCAATTTCTACTATTTCTAGCCCCCTCCCGAAGCCTGGTAGATGCTATTTATTTGGTATCTTTTTCGGTCTGTAGACACCAAACTTTTGCAACACGATTCTTAACTAGGGTTTGAACAATTCTTTATTCAAAAAGGCACAAATCGTCATGCAAGCCGCTTTTCGTTGAAGTCATAAGGAGAGAGGCAAGAGTCAAATGAAATATATCAAGATTCACAGCACAACAATATCAACAAGGGTCCCATTTCCACTTTAAGAAGCATGGCCTCTAACCAAGCGTCAGCTAATGTGCAAAAGTCGTATCATTATAAGTCTCTGCATTAATATAAATGTGAGCAGGAGAATGGTGGTGAATGTATACATACGTATTGCCACTATATTGCCAACCTGCCTTCGAGGAGTTATGTTTGATTGCTCAAATGAATGACGTACGTAGAAACCAAAAAGTCGCATTTACTACGAAAACTACGCTGTCCTTTCTAAGCATTTAAGTCCAGTGTGGGAAGAGGCTTTATTAGCACTGGAATTTTTAGTACTGAATTGCCGTACTGCTGTGCTGACGGTTTGTTCAGCATTGGTAACCGATTGCAGAAAGGAGATCGGTACTAGAACACCAATCTCAACTCCTTTCAGCACCGGAGACCTAGTGCTGAGACAGTGTTCAGCCCTGGAATTCCAGTACTGAAACAGCAGTGACACAAAGCCCTTCAGCACTAAAATACTCAGTGTAATACATTGCTGGAAAACCAGTGCTTGACGTTCTTCACAGCAGTAGGCGTCCAATTTTAATGCCGTTTTGTCCACTGTATCAGCACTGGAACACCAATGCGGAAGGCGTGGCTTTCGTAGACTTGCAACAGAAAATAACCACACGTGAATGAACGCGATTTTTATTGCAGGTATTCAGGGGAAACATGTACACAGACGTTGTTCACGACTGGCTATACGTTATGGACGGCGCTATCATCCCACGGTGTCTCGGAGTCAACCCCACTCTCACCATCTGCATGGTGGCAGAGCGCTGCATGAGACTCATGGCTCAGGACCATAGCTGGACCATCGACTACAGCTTCCGCAGGAGTGCGCTAAGTTTATTAATCACGTCATTTAGACCACAGCAAGTAATTTCTATGGATGGCATCACGCGCGCATTTAATTTTTACCTGACTTGGGGCAAAAAAAGGAAATTTGTTGCCTTGCCAAAGATCCCCAAAAAGCCCAGCCTAGATAGGGTTAATTAATTCAGCTAGGGATGACATTTATAACGCCAGAACTGCCCAGCTAGCCAATGTCATTATGATCACTAACAAAAGCCCAGTCCTGCAAGACATGGGATTTGTTAGTTTTTAGGCTATTCTTTATACCGATTTCTAACAACTAGTAATGATCTCCCATGCTATGATTGGCGTATACAGTTTGAAATACTTTTCTGGCCTTATTGTTCTCTGTAGATTCTTCGGAGATCAGGCAAGTAAGACCCGGTTTGCGCTTCACGGAGAGAATGGTAGGAAGTGTCGACTACAGCAAAAACGGCGCCAAAGCTGCCGCTCCATGCGAGTTCGTCCTCACCATCCAGTCGGACGACCTGCAGGGGATGCTAAACGAAGCCGCTCACTCGGCGAAGATCTCCGGTACCGTCACCTGCAACGCTCTGCACAAGGACCCGCTAACTGTGTCGGATGGAATATTCCAGCTTTTTAGTAATGACAAGGTGATTGTTCTATCTATTTTTTATTCAACTTTCAGACTTAAAATTCCGAGGGGAGCCGGCAACAAGAACAGTATGTTATTTTCCCAGGCCGACTTCCCTTGAAACACCTAATGAACATAATAATGTCAAAGATACTGTATATTATCAATTGTGAATGAAAAAAAAAAAAACAAATTACAAGGATAATGACTAACCCTATTCATTATACAAGTAAGAGACAAAAACGAAAGAACAGTTGCAAATGTAGTAAATCCTAACCGATACAAATTGTAGAAAATATAAAAACGAAGAACTGTACCACTCGTTTCTTTCTTACATCACTGCTAGGTTTTACCTAGATCTAGCCTGACTAAAACTGCAACTATATAGGGAACACTATGTTTTCATTCCAAAGTGTTACCTTAGTTATAGATAGACAATAGGCCAGACAGGTTTATTGGGACATAGTGTTGCTCCGCCCACAAGGGGACTGCCTGACTCCCGAGGCGACAGCTGAGGGTGACAGGTAGTCCCCGAGTGGGTGGGCAACACTATATCCCAGTAAACGAGCCCAAGCCCATGGTCTATCTGACTTAGAACATGACCATTTCCCCGAAGTTTTATTTCAAAATTGTTCAGTTTCAGTTTTTCTTGTTCAATTTCAGATTTTCTTGTTCAATATCAGTTTTAATACATCATTTGTCTGCGAGAACGCTGGTCTGTGTTTCAATCCTCTTGTCCCTCGGGTGATTAGTGTACACTCAAAAAGTGTACCCAAAAAGTAAACCTAGTAAACCCAAAAAGTGTGGTACTAACTAAAAAGTGTGGTACTAATTTTATACAAATTAGTTTTAGTACCACACTTTTGGGGCAGTACCACACTTTTTTGCACTATGGGGATATAGACACAGAAAATGAAGGGCTCTCATTGGCTTAGGGGTAGTGGCCATGTTCTAAAGTTTGTTGCTGTATTCTTTTATTGTAGAACATGGTTGACACGAAGGAGATGCTCTACAAGATGGTCCTGAACGCTAAGGACGGTCGGCAGTTCTACTTCCACGGGCGTAAGGAAGTCCACAGAGACCACTTCGGAGAGATAGGACTGAAGGATACCACTACACTATTCGTTAAGATCCTCCATGGAACAAGCGACAAAGGAGAGATATTTGCAGAAGGCATTCTCAGTAAGTTGACCAAAGTATGAATGTGACTAGTCTTTGAATTAGCCAAATGAATCATTCACATTATCATGAGCCTGACGAGTTGGCGCGATAAAAGCTTGTCAGATGTACTGGTGCTAAACGGGTGCTAATATTCATTGAAAAAACGAAAATTGTACAGGGTACAATGTATGGCAACGACTATTGAAAAAAAAAAACGAAAAGAATATAGCATGAAAATTAACAACATATTACTAAACATCAAGAGCTAATACAGTATTCAGTCAAGTTGAGTTAATCATGCCTTTTGGTAACAGAGCCTTTCGTTTGTCGAAACAGGGGTGTTCATTAAGAGTAGGAGGCTATCCTTGATGGCAAAATTTGCACTCTTTAGCGACTTAACAAACTAGCTATCAGTCAAGTAGCCATTATGGGTTGTCAGCATTGCTAGGTACTGATATGTTATGTACGATGTCATTTCGCAAATTTCTTTTACAGAAATGAAGTTTGGAGACTTCATGGACCAACTGTCAACCATGGAAGTTTTAAACGTTGAAGGAAGACTGGAGCGACTTAAATGGATGTCAAAGTTTTTCGGATTCTTCGCAAGGAGTCTATGGGAAATCTATGGACCAACAATGGGGAAAGATTCTCCTGATCTAGCAGTAAGAGATAGTCAAAGAAAGCGATCTCTGCGCCTGGGAGGGGCCGAACGAGAAATATACTCATTCCTAACGGATGACAACGTAAGTCAGAAAACTATTCATTATGGCATTGAGAAAACAGAAACAACGGCATTTTTTTATCGTGCTAACGTAAACAATAGCCTGGGTTGTAACACCCCTGGCTAATCATTAGTGTATTAATTACAGCTACATGCAGAAGTCTTGGTGGTGGAAAGAAGATGCCGTTGTTCTATTGTTTTGACTACAGGCATGAACATGTATCTCAGACCTGATGGCTACTCTATCAATTGTATTGAAATGTTCCAAAGATAAATGATCATAATTATATTACTTACTTGTACATATTGAGGTCATATTACTCATATTGCCATGAGTAGCCCGAGTCAAGTTGCCTCATATGGTCACATTATGTGGTATAAATAGATATAGCATTTCATTGTAAACAGTAACGGATAAAATTATAAATCATATATAATATAATGCCAATTTTCACCGATGATGCTCTCCGATGACAGGCTACTACATATTTCTATCAAAATGGGCAGCACTTTTTTGCAAATCATGCCTCATGTAAAAATTTTTATTTGAAAATTTCAGGTGGAGTTGCGGCTCACCCGTTACAGAGCTGGCTCCAAGGGCCCCGTAATGCTGTCACCCGGATTGGGAGTTTCCAGCGGTAAGCAATAACTCTAAAACTTTCTCTCTTCTTTTATTTCTCTTGCTTGGATATTGTGTTTTAGCAAATGTTTCTTAGTAGTTATACCTCTATCAGGCGACGGCCAATGAAGAATCAAAATTCTCAATTGCTGTAGTATACGAAAGGATTCCTTGGAAAAAATGGCGGTAATTTTGTGGTGAAATAAGATTAAAAAGTTAACAAAAAGGTACTATTTCTAGTAGGTACCCATTTGCTTATTATTACTTAAAACATCTATATATATAAACATAAAAACCTATGCATGAACTAATTAGGTATCTTCACGCTTGACACCGTCGACACGAACCTTCTGGAATACCTGGTTGCCAGGCACTATGACGTCTGGCTGTTGGACTGGCGGGCGTCCTGCGACCTTCCAGCGGCGTGCTTCAGACAGTTCACACTAGACGATGTCGCCAAGTGAGTGCTGCCATTATATACATATGTAATCTAGGATGGTTGCTATCTTTGAATTAAAGGTCCGAAATGTTATATTTTAAACATTTACGTACATGTCTGTCGTCTTCTAGACAAAATTATCATCATCGAATGGATCTAACTATACTTATTGCATTGTAAATACTAGACAGTGAATTGATACTAAGAAATTAGACATTTTACATTTGGAAATATCCCATTCTGCATCATACTCTACGTCAGGAATATGACCCGGTAATCTTCAGAATGTTTAAAAGATGTTAAAAATATGTCCAAATTATGAATTTTTTAAAATATAAATTTAAACATAGAATTAAAGCTAATGTAAATAATGACAATAACAACCCTCTTGGTCACTAGGAATAGACTGTAAGACTACTAAAAATTATATCATCAACGTCTATAATTGGCTTCATCTGAAAAGCGATAACTTTTAAATATAAACTCCAACAGGTTCGATTACCCTGCTGCCGTGGACAAAATCCTCAAGGTAAATCATACATGTATTGTCTGGTCTACTTCATCCGAATTCTCTATATGTTTAGTTAGTTTTACATAGACTATCGGGTAAATGGGGAAACGATTGTGTCAACATATAGGCCGTGGCACTAGAGTGAATTTTCCTCTCAACGCTAATCTTACCTGTTTTGACGTTTTATATGTGACAATCGTCAATACGCAAGTGTGTTAGTAACTACAATCTATTGTAAACTGCAAAAGGAACACTGGCTTAGCCATGCGTTTATAGTTCAAGTTTAGAACTAATGAATCTGCTGTACGTTCATGTTTAAAGGTGACAGGCAGTCGAGACATACAGGTCTTTGTCCATTGTGCTGGATCCATCACATTCTTTGCTTCCTTACTGTTGGGCAAGCATCAAGGAAAAATTCGCAACGTCGTCGCATCACAGGTTTGTTGATCGAATTAGGAACTAAGGAATCTAGCCAAAGGCCAGTGAGGCCAATTGAAACTCGATGGCCAACACTAATTTTCAGATTTTACTTCTTGTCACTTCTTGAGCTATTGATTCAAGAATAGTTCATTGACATGTGGTTTGTCTAGTTTCATAAGGAATACGGATTTTGGGAAACTTACATGACATTTTTCTCATTAATGACATTCCTTAGGTCGCCGCTCACCCCATTCTGACCAAACGCATACGGAGGTTTGCTGCCAAGGCCGGACTTCCGGGAATATTGAAGCGGCTTGGTGTGGAAGGCGTCAATGCACGTCTAGATTCTAACGGTGGATGCAAAGGTTCTACCCAATTTTGTCCAAATCAAATTAAAGACGAATTTCACTTTATCATGAAATGCTCTAAATACGATGTATTTCGTATTAAGGTATTCACATTTATGCAACTTAGCATAATAGATTTTATGCAGACTCGGTGCTATGGACAGATCTAAATATTCAAATGCAGGAACTTTTACAATGCAAAAATATAAAAACACATAACGGAGTGTTTTGTTAGAAAAAGTGCCAAATTAAAATCATGATTAGCCCTACTTGATTTCTTACTGTATCATCTCTTGATGTTTAGTATTTAGGTTGTTAATTTTCATTCTATACCCTTTTCGTTTTGTCCTATGTTTAATAGTTTTTGCCATATATTGCACCATGTACAATTATCGTTCAATAATTTTCTGTTCTGTTCTTCTGTACAGACGCCATGACAACGTTTGGATGTAAGGGTTTTAACCTGATGGAAGTAAAGGCACGGGAAAGATGTAACAGTAAGGTCTGCCGAAGGTAGGTGAAAACAACTGTATTTGCATATCAACATAGCCGATATAACTATTAACTCTTGTCCTGTTGGCAAGTTTTACATAATATTTTCAAATAATTTGAAGTCTTGATCAGGTTACAAACCCTTGACTTTTTTTGGTCCGCGGTGGCGTAGTTACTTCCGCATTCGTTGCGTTTCGCTGCGGTGTGATGGCCATTGCACGAGAAACGCCCCCTAATCGTACATATGGTAGCAGAACACAGTTTTCGCCCTATGGGGATTTCTATAGTTAAGGACCCCAAGATGACTCACTTCGACGCGGTAAAAATTATAGCAGGGTGCACTTCACAAATACGAAAATCGAATATGTTTGAGAAGAAGGTACAAACTACAAAATATCTAGAAACCAAAAAATCCTGTCGGCGTATCTGCTCGTAACGTACACTTTGAAATCGCCTCCTACGGACGTGACCTGAACTGCAGCCGACTCACCCGGAAAGCCAGTTGCGCAATACGGGGCATTTATACACGAACTGCAAAACCTTCACAAATCAAATCATACAGTCTCAAACACGATACATTCCTACACCACACAGCACAATTTACATCTGGCTGACGCTCTTATCAGGCTTTCTACCCAGCCTTCAAGAATATTCGCTGCACTACTTTCTATACCCGCGTCATCGTCCCCGGGGGTCGCCCATTAATACTGTGACCTTCTACAGGGCATTATGCGCTGGTACTATATGGGCAACCCATATTTATATATGGGTCCCAACAGTACAAGGGTTTTAACAGAGCTTCATAGGCACGCGACGTGGCGACAACCGGTTGTACTTAGCTAAACGACCTGTAACACCGAACATTCGCACATCTGTGCTAAAATAACTGTGTTGATGAGTAGGAAATGTAGCTGATATTTTATGATTTACGCTAGAATTCGTTTCTACACATAAAAAAATCATTTAGAACAAGACTGACAATAAAAACATACATTGCCATGGCGACGGTGGTTGTTGCTAGGGTTATTGTTTCCATGGCACTGTCATGATTCATGATTTTGGGGAAGCCCCATTGTGGTCTGTCTTGAGTTTGCACAAAATAACATTTGAGGTCACAAGTCTCTGGGAAAACCAACCCTATACTATCTGTTCGCCCCGGGGCTCGTTCAATATACAGTCAGGGGAAGGTAGGAGTGATCTACTGAACTGCACTGTATGTCTAGACTTAACAGGTACCAAGATGTACATGTTCCTTTCCTATCATTATTACAAAGTATCACATGTCATCACCAGGAGCAATATACGAATAAACATTGATAGTTATCAGCTTCATTGCATCTGAACACTTATAATTGTGTATTATTATTATTATCATAAGGTTTAATATCCTATGTGCATCACTGGCAGTATATACATGTACCTTGTTAAGGGGGCACACCCCAGTTTATTTGGCGTTTCTATTCGAAGCTGCACACCCTCAAATCTAGCGACCGTCTCTGCCGTGGAGTAGTTTGGAAGGAGAATAACTGTATATGGGACGAAAGGATATCCCCTCAGCTACAAGACCAGCTGAGTTTGGTTTCTTCAACCTTTTAAAGTTTTGTAAACTCAACGGAAAAAACATTATTTTCAAATTAATGCACAAAAGTGCGAATTTTCACGTAGGATAATCCCATAGAAAAAAAAAATTCCGGCAGAAATGACTGATGCTGGCAGAAAGACCCAAACCTTGACTATACCCGAGTAAATTATAAAGAAAATTCTAGTACTGCAATTTTTTTTAATCGTCCACAGCGCGAGGGGTTGCAAATCCGCTACTAGGAAGGCGCAGAGCGAAATCTAGGTCAAACGGGCGGATTACACTTTGCGCGCAAGGATACCCGGAAGTAAGGTTCGGAGCCAAAAGAAATTTTTACCCCAAAATCACAATTTCTTAAACTCTTCAGCCATGTTAATTTTTAATGACATTTCGTGGCAGTTTATGAGAAATGTCATCTCAAACTTGGACCCTCAAAACCCTTTCGTCACTTTTTTTTGTCGCGGAAGAACTGGTGTGTGCACCGTTACCTGTTAAGTCAAGAAAGATGCAGCGTAGTTCAGTAGATCACTCCTCCCCTTCTTAGTGTAACGTGAACGAGCCCCGGGGAAAGTATGTCGTCCTGCAGAAAGATTTTCCCAAGGATTTCCAGAAATTTCACTAAGTAGGACTGTGGCATAGATGTGTTTCAGCAAGCTGTGAAACATTCCTGTGGACATTCCATGCCTGTGGATAAAATCCATGTTCACTTCCTATAATTCTTGCAAACTGCCCTTAATACTGTACCATTAAGCTCCCCTGAGGCGTCACTAAAACATCTAAGCGCCGCGACTTCTTATTTGGTGTTTCAAAATAGTGCGTCAGTAATTTTGTACATCATGAACATTCTAAATAATGTTTCTTCTATTTACCTTATTCTTGCGGTATATTTTAGGTCGGTATGTTACGTGCCTTTTCTTTTCTTAGTATAATGTGATAAATTAGCAAAACAACAACATCCATTGGTTTTACCAGTCATGTACCATTTCAGGATCTCTTTCATGTACGGACTGTTGTATCAGCACGAGAATTTAAACGTTGACACACACGATACTCTTAACGAGTTCTTCGGCTACAGCAACCTGACAGCTTTTATACATTTGGGAAAGGTTTTGAGGTAAGAGCTTCCAGCAGATGTATTTTTTTTCCAAAATAAACAACCAGTGCAGATTTCTGAGAAAAAAATAGACCCCACACTGATATTCGGACGTAAAAAATAATAGATATTTATATTACTGTCACGGATTTAGTGCTTGTATTATCATTGTTTAAGCTCTTAGTTGACAGCTGTGACTCTAGAATCACATTCGCCTTGATATAATAATCAATCATTTAATGGCCTTTAACGTAATCGATGAGATCAAATTTGTGTGGCCTAATCGGGTCCACTAAACTGTTATATCATTCTTTAATATGTCGGTGAAGGTTAGACAATATAAGATACGCCCAAAAAATTACTCAAGCAACTGGAATTTGGAAACGGATATACGTTTCAGGTAGCTTCCACCTTTCCGTGTAGGTACCGGATGTGACCTGAAATGTCTGACTGTTTCCAAAATCATATCCAGTTGTTTGAGTAACTGTTTTTGGAGTACATTAAAGGACATATATATTACTTTCAGTTTTGGTGCCTTTCAACCCCAAATCCTATTTGCAAAAGGTGATCCATTGGTTTCTATCATTCCCGCACAAATAGATGTGATATTTGACCCAAATCCATGTTGACGTTTGGTGACTCCCTATTCCACCTGGAGGCTGCGGTGACGTTATAGCTATAGGTTTTCTCAATCTAGTTTACTAGTATGAAATCACAACTCTGTTAACATTACGTACATAAAATAACATGTCATCGAAAAGAATAGGGTTAAGAGAAGTCAGAGGACGAATAATCACCTGAGAGAGAATTAGGTAGGCTGTTGTGAGCATGTCAGGCCTTCTATGTCACGACATTCGTCATATCCTATCCGAAGGATATACTTAAACTGTTATTAATGTACTGATGTTTTACAGCGAGGAATGTTTGTTAGATGTCAACGGTAAAGACACATACTTACCAGACCACAAGGCTGCGTACCGAGAGACTTCTGATGCCTACATGGACAAGATGAAGCTGTTGGACGTTCCTATCTGCTTTATTGTGGGCAAGAAAAATATGACCTTTCGACCTGAGGCGACCTGGACAACATTTGATCAATGCCGCCGAGCAAATCCTAATCAAGAGTATGTAGGCTCTTACATCGATATTTAAATTGCATTGATACATAAAATCATACAAGAAAACACCGTACTTCCTTGCATCAGTATTTAGGTACGCTTTCTTTGAGTGTGATCATTTCTATTTTCTTGGCTGCACATATGATTATCATAAAATGAATATGAGGTGGCATTATGTTGTGTTTGATACTGCTACATGTATAATATAAAGGCCAGGGTTAACTGTCCTTTAATGAATTTTTCTGACAAAAGAAGAATGTATTATGATAGCAGTAACAATTCTGGTGCAACATCATTGAATAGAAACCATTGCAAATCTATATAAGTAATCGGCTAAGAATTCTTTTCTAAACTGATTTTTTAATAATCACTATTAGCAGCTGTAATAGACCTGTAATAAGTGGTAACTCGTGGCACTTAACTGTTTTTTTAGTTATGCGCACATCATCATCCCAGAATACGGACACATCGACGGGATCATCGGCCATAACGCAGTTCGTGACGTCTTTCCTCATATCCTGGAAGCCCTGGAGAAACACGCGATGCCAGCGCCGTGAGCCAGAAAAAATTTACGACCGAAGCCTGTTAACACTAAGCAGACTCTATGTGTTACAAAACAGATCACTCGATAGATTTCTTTGAGAAGTTGAATTAAAATTGTGTTTTAGGCGGACTTTATTTGGTGTAAAACAGACTAGACACAGTTGTATATAATTATGTTAGACTCTGTTTATTTCAAGGTAGTATATTTTTTCGCACCTAGAAAGTAAGGGAGAGAGAGAAAGGAAGAAAGGATCACGCCACTACATTGTTATGTTGTGTTGATTACTCTATTTGCTACTCAGTTGGGTTGAGGCGGCCTAGGCTGATATATCATGTTCGAGTTTGGGCGTGTGTCTGCACGATGGCCAGAGACTTGCTTCGAACCCTAATCATGTTCCACCATGTTCGATATGACGTCATTTGAATAGAACGCGTGTTCGAATTCGGGGTTGCGAACTGGCGGTCATTTGTATGTTTTCCCTGTAAACCCGCGTTGTTACGCATTTTATTCACGGACTATGACTTTACGGCTTTACGCGCAGCTAAAAACAACATAATTGATCTTTAGAGTAATCCATGTTTACGTATTATCACTTTCTTATTAAATTCTTACGAGGCTATTTTGCATAAATTTGTGCGTTTTCTTACTGGGGCGATTTTTAAACCAAAAATGGCTAAAAATAGCTCTTTCTTGTGATTTTGACCCAAAAGTAAAACAAAATACCCATTTTAAACAAACTAGCCTCGGACAGAAATAATCTGTATGGGGTTGGCTTTCATCTTGTAGAATATAACGATGGAAGGTGTTATTACCGCTTGCGCGTAAATTTATGAAATAAACGGCTTTTTTTAGCCAAAATGTGTATTTTTAACCCAAATATTCAGGTGAAGAAAAACTGAAGTACTCTTTATTCAATGCGTTGCAAGTACAACTAAAACTGCGTGAAGTTTCGTCACGGTGCGACCAAGCTATCAAAAGCTATCATACAGGCATTTGTATAGAATACTACTTTCCCGTAAGCCTAGGCCGCCTTAACCCAACAGAGTCCAAGAAAGTAAGGAAGAGAGAAAAAGGAATGAAGAAGAAACATGTCACGTTATGTTAACACTATATATAATTGGTTATCAGGTGAGTTGACCTTAAAGGTCAGGACCCTACTAGAGGTTACCTCGTTCACCATGGTCTTGAGTCGAGTGCGCATAATATAAATGGCGGTGTCTGTATATTTGCAAGCAGAAATAGTCAACTTTTTGTTGAAGAAACGTAAGCATCGAGTTTTGAGATGTGTGCAACTATTTGATATAAAGTGTACACGTGGGTTCACCTAGGCTGTAATGCAATATTCGGCAATGGTCCCTTTAGATTTTTATTTAGAGTTACAAAGGAATAATGTATTTCTATAATTTCTGGTATGTCGGTAGCTTAGACAGAGATCTACATTATTTAGTGCAAATTATGACTTCATTTCATCATCATCATCATCATCATTCATCCTCCGTAGAGGTGGAGCATACAAAGTTAGCTCGCCACAACTGTCTGTCATACATCACTGAGAAATGTTCATGTCCCTCCAAGCCAGTTTCAGTTTCAATAAGTTTATTAACTGTTATGTTTGGGCGTCCAACTCTTCTCTTACAGGTATCAGGGTTCCAGAGTAGAAGCCTACTGGCTGGTTCTTCACTACGTACTACATGACCGGCCAAGCTTAGTCGTCGACATTTGACTACTGAAGTTACATTTGGTAGCGAACCGTATAACTGTTCATTAGTAGTATGTTTCCACCATGGTGTATTGAAAACCACTCGCAACATCTTCGTGTATGTTCCGTTTAGTTTTCTAGAATGTGACATATTCAAGACCCATGATTCTGACCCATACAAAAGAATTGTTTCAATACATGCCTTAAACACTTTGATCTTAGTTTGTTTTCTAATGGGCGCTTTCCAAATCTTATGTAATGACTTCATTTGATGACTCGTAATTAATGAGGAAATTCAGTAATTCCAATCTTCTACATCATGGGATTTTGACACCTGTAATGTTTATAATCTATGGCAGGTGGAATATCCCTAGATACCAATTATGCAAATATGGACCTCGTTTGAATAATTAATCTGAAAATTCTATGACTCTCTAGTGGTAAATAATGGGAATTTGCTACTTGGAACATGTGTAAGTTAATCAGAAGTTAACATCACGATGCATTAATTATGTTAATGTAGAGGTCATTTGCATAATCAATGAAGAAATTTACATGAAGATAAGAAATCTCGGAACTCTTGTTTTAGTTTTGTATTCAAGCGATTAGAATTGAATTAACAGCGCTGACGCCATAGTACAGTTTATAAGAAAGTATAATTTCTTTATTGTCATTGATATTAATAAAATCTGCATGAACCGGACGAATACAAATGTACCTTAAGTAGCAATACATACAACGCAAAAATGAAATAATACTCTCTTTTCATCTTTTTTCATTTACATGTTTGTGTCTACACTTTTTCGATGATTAGTGCCATATACTTTTAAATCTATAATGAAATTATACAAGGAGGCATTATGACCACAGTAACCTTTAGCAATGCAGCTATTATTCACATAGAATATCAAAATAATCCTGATAATATGATAAAACGTAAAAAAAGAGGTGCTTTATAATGCATTGAAGATGCAAAAGCTGCAAGTTACACATGAAGCCGTGCTCTTATCTAAAATGATTTTGATTAACAAACGTGCCTTAACATTTTTGAGGTTATCAAATATTTGCACATGGTCATTATTTCCCTATAGAGAACACAATGCATTTTGACAATGTCATTACCATTGCAGCTTAAAAAAAATTGATGGGTTAACTTTCCAAAAATGAACTTGGGTACCTATTCGGTAGTCACGCAGGACGTACTACTCAGAATTGATTTAACCATAACTATACGATTCTTCTTTGCTTACTAATTTGCTCGCTATGTATAGTATCACTACCACAGCGACCGTCGACGACATCATGATTTTAATGAATGGTGGTCAAGATTTGTCCATTTTGCTACCCTCACTTTTTGGTGTAGTTTTGAGGTCTACGGCGTAAAACAATGAGACCTGACAACGTTACGTTTGAACATAGTTACAACAAGCTCCTTCAGATTCTCAGGTTTATTACGCATCAGCTGGTCGATTATCTTCTGATGATCCGTTGATTCAGAGAACATATGATGAATCCGCAATCTCTCTAAGGTTTTGTTCTGTTGTATCGCTGAACATAGTTTCGAAAGAGACTGACTGCTACAGACAGCGCTGTAGAAAATTCTTGTAACAAAAAAGGACTCCCAGGTAATTTGTAGTGTCTTCAATCCATTGCTTTTCTTTATACATTCTGTGAGTGCCTTTACCACTGTGTCGACATCTACTGTCTCAGATTTATCACTTGAACCACCAAAACGAGGACTGTCATTCCTGACCAGGTGTTTTATCTCCACCTCCTCTAGTGATTTGTGTTCCGAGATACTCTGCAGAGTTTCTGTTAGGCTCCCACACTGCCTGGTTTTTATTGACATTCTCCCCCACCCACTTATCCACACCCGTAAGGTTTTGAGACGACTCTGCTTCCGAACCATTTCAGCCAACATCGGGTCGTAGTTTGGGACGCCTGTGTCATTAGAAGCCCGCCCTACGTTGATTTCGACATGTTCTAACCTTGGTACTTTTGACAGATCTTTCAGCATGTTACTGTTAACTGAAAACTGAATGGAAACGTTTTGTACTCCGTTCCGAGGGATAAATACGCGAGCTAGGGGGATTTCTTTCCCATCAGATGTAAGAAACTGTTTGATTTCGTCAGTGTCAATAAAAGATCTGCCACGCAGTGCCACAGAACGCATTGTGGGACAATCGGATAATATTCTTTCTAACTTTTCAATCTGCCGTTGTTGCAAAGCATGATGTAAGTCAAAGCAATTAATCTTAAGGTGTTCTATTGTATTTGAACTTGGACTCATTGCGAGATTCTTTTGAGAAGAAAGCACCTGTAAGAAACCATCAAACCACTGAGCATGGTCACTCTTAGACAGGTCATGACGACCTAATCCGTTAGTTATGTACGGAGACACACAAGGTGCGAGAATCTCCGCCAGTTTGCCATTTTCACCAGCTCTACCAAGTGACATAAGACAGATAAATGACAAAATATCTCTCTCCTCCCCTTTTAGTCCAGGTGTCATTAGTTCGTCGGCAAACATTGCAAACAGTGGGTCTGCATGTCTACCCAGCATCACGGGCAAAATATTTTGAATCTCTCTGTACTTTTCGTAGCTCTTTATAATCGGGCTGTTAACATCAGAAGTCTTTCCCACACCGAACAAAGTGCGAAGACATCTCACGCCTTCATCTTGTTTACTTTCCTCTCTGACTAACTGGCTGATGTAGTATGCAGCCAAGTACTCCTGGAAGGTTTTGTGTAGGAAAGTGCAGTAGCAGATGCGTTTGATTCTGGAGAAAGAATAATCTCTTGTCAGCAAGCCCATGTTTAACATGTCATCTGTACTCCCTCCAAACTCCTGTCTTATATCATCTATGTTAAACTGGAGCTGATCCCGCTGTAACCCCTCCCAGGACAGTTTCCCCAGACCTCGCAATGCTTCTTCTATGTTAGAAGGCAATGTGCGGCCTTTGATGGGAATGCCATTCTTTGTACAGTATCTCTTAACAATTGAATGTATGATCATTTGATATAGCTCAGCTTTTCCAGAAGGCAGATTGTCTCCATTTTCTTCGAACACAACACAAATGAGTACGTTGTTAAGTGGATTCAGTGCGATTTCTCCCAGATTGCTGCTATTTGTTAGAGCTTCCACAAGCTTTGTGGCAGATTCAGGCGCCTTGCTGAAGTACTTACGAATGAACCCAACTGAGTTCTCTTTGCTGTATCCTACAATTTTGTAAAAGCTATGGCATTTCTCAATGTCTTCAACACAGTGGTATAGTCTGGAGGTCACCAGGACATGAGAGTTTCTGAGGATTTTACCTTGAATCAAGTCTACTACATCTGTACTCTCTCTGGCTGTCTGACTGAGCTCATCCAGACCGTCCAGAATAAAGAGAACCTCTTTCTGATTCTCTTCAATGTAAGACCAGAGCTGGTCTGTGGTCATTTTTATATCCTTTGGTAAGAGCTGTTCAAATATTGCGTCTTTTACTTTTCCAGACAAGTGCCGCATTTCCAGGAAGAATACGGCTTTAAAACAATGCAATTTTCCAGACGACCAATCATGGGCCAGTCTCCGACAAGAGCACGACTTCGCAATCCCAGGAGGCCCCTCTACTCTTATCTTCCTAACAACTGGCTTAGCACAAACATCTACAGTCTTGTAAATATCTGCTAAGCTTACGATGGTATCAGTGTCTTCGAAGTGCCCTCTGCCGTCCCTACGCTGTAGTTGCAGGTTGGTGTAGATTTCTCCCACGTCCATGTTGAAGTCTTCGCACCACGGCAGAGGTCGCACACGTGCATACTCTGTAGCATACAGGTCCTTCAGACAGACAATGATGTCATCAACATTGCCTGGTGTTGCTGTAATAAATGATTTACAGCGGAACATTAACGAACACCCAAACGGACAAATGTATGCAGGTTTAAGTACTTCATAGACCAAAGTCTAGCAGTGGTATAATATTGGCCTCGATATTTGTGATCTTATAGAGACTATTTGGCCTATTAACATTATAATATCAATCATATAAACCGTTCTGATCCTTTTACTATCTTAAAACTTGAGCTCCCAGAAAAACATCTGATGTGCTATTCTAAAAAGCATTAGCTACTTATGTATTTTCAAAAAATGGAATGCCAAAATCAATACTTAAATACACGTATATCAACTATGGCATTTAAAATGTGCTGCAATGCACTACCAAAATAGTGCCTAGACTTAAACAAGGATCATTAAGATTAGTTAAACTCATATCTGGGTAAGCTACATTATCTTTTTCCAAAAGATAAAGGTTTAGTTAACCTATAACGCTATTGAAGCACCTGAATGTCTGGTTAATTGTTGTTTTGTTTGTTAACGTACCTAATAACGCATCACCCTTCCCCTCGTTGTCGGCGTTTTTGTCTGATGTTGCTTTTGTAGTTGCAACGGTATTCTCCGAAGCGACTGCTCCTCCTGAAATGTATAGAATAAGCACGTCTTCAACTAATGTTTATTATTCTTTTGGGAACATCGTAAATTGTTTATTTGATTATTATTTGTTTATTGTCAATTTGCACATAAAAAAGTAACAATATAAAATGAAATTATATACAAGCAAATATATGCTGGAGAGCCCAAGAAACCCGAAGGTTTGTCTAGTGGACTCTCCCAAATCCTATTAATTTTACGATCTCTTATTTACATACATTTATTACATTTACATTTAACTTGCAATGAATTAAGGGACAAGCAAACAAATTAACTCAAAATAGGAACAAGATAATATAAAGTTAACACGGCGAATTAAATATCTAAACAATAAAGTAAGACAATCAAGAACATATCATATTGAACAAAAAAATAAATTTCCATTAGTCAAATCATAAGTTATTATGAGTAAGAACAACATAAGAAACCAATATTAACACAAAGAAAATATCATAGCATATGAAAACAAGGAAAACAAAAGCAAATCAGGAAGTGGTAGTTGGCTTCTCTATCAGGTCAGTTTTTAAATGTCTTTTGAAAGTTGGAAGGGATTGACAATTTTGCTGTGTGTGACTTAAACTGTTCCAAATTAAGGGGCCTCTAAACATTATCGTGAACTGTTTCATATTTGATTTTTTTCAGGATTGGCCTTAAATCATTTTGCTTTCTAGTACTGTAACTGTGGATATCTGAGTTGTATTGAAATATGTCCTGAAATTGAACTGGTAATTGTGAACTTTTGTGTAAAACTTTATGGACAAAAATTGCTGTTTGGAGTTTATTTATGTCATACACTGTTAAAATTTTCAAGTTGTAAAATAGAGCCGCAGAGTTAGCAAAAAATGGAACATTAGACGCGATCCTAACAAAGCGCTTCTGTAGCTGATGCAGCGGACGGATTGAAGTAGTGTTCGTACTAGCCCAGACTATATTACTGTATGTTAAGTAGGGATAAATCAAAGTATAGTACAGAGTGATAAATATTTTACGTGATAGGCAACTTGCAATTTTTCTTATTATACCAATATTCTTATACATTTGTTTACAAATAAGTTCAATATGAAACTTCCATGTGAGTTTCTCATCAATACGGACTCCTAGAAATCGTGTGTTACATACCTGTACATTACATTAACTCTTAAACACCCGAACTTTTTTTTTGCGACGGAAATGACCGAACGGAGTCGAAATGGATTTGGTTTATTTCAAATTTATACTCCTTTCTGCATTCTTTCAGTAATCTTTACACATATATTGGTTAAGCATAATAAGAGGTATATTTTGGCATGAAAACTGTGTACAAAATTCCAGCTCATTACTTTATAATTTATGCAAAAATAGGTTGAGGCCTGCAGGCATGAACATGGGGTTTACCTTTGACCTCATATGATTGTCAAAGGTCTGAAAACAAACTCTGATTACCTAATTCCTGAGGTTGAGGTTACTTGGCAAACTGCATATCATTAAAGCAATGATGCTTCATTGAAGACATATCGAGGACATCCGAACAATTTTGTGTGTAGGAAAGTGCAAAAATATGACTGGGGTCCGTTTGGACCCCAGACGGTCTTACATAAGACTTCCGTTGTTATTTTTACAAATTTGTGCCGATCTCCGAAAAAAAATTTAGAACTTGAAGAAGAGGTTTACGGGAAGAATTAAAATATACGCCTGGGTCCAAATGGACCCCGTTCGGGTGTTTGTGGGTTAAATTCTACCTACACTTCGGCTGTTGTTAGAGGGAATGCTCACTGTTATGCAATTTGTAAACATTTTCTATTATTTCAATTTTAAATTATTTACCCTGAAATTCAAACTTAAATATAGCAATTGTGACGCACTTTTATTAGTAAGGCTTGAATGGTCTAACATGTCTCGTCACTTCTATTTTTAGTCAATGGCCGGACTGGTGACATGTCATGTTTACAATTTAAAGTCCACTCAAGGTAAGGCATTGCATCATCAATAACTAACGTTTCAAAATAGTCGCAGACTAGACAATAGCTAATTTTTTGCAGATTATAACCTACCCTCATCGGCCTTTATCACGTCCTCGGCTTCTTGAGCTAACCTTGTCTTGCCAAGGGCTTTCAAGAGGTCCGCAAGTAGCCCTAGGTTTCCCCTGCCAATCTTGCCGTCGTCTTCTAACATGTTGAACATTTCTTGAGGTGTAGCGTTTTCTACCCTCGCCTGTCCGAGGTGCTTGTCTGTGACCAGTATGGCTCTTAGACTCCTGACGTCATCTTCATTGAGGCTGTCATTGATGTTCTGGTACAGCCTAGCGCGGGCGGACAGACCAGACATGGTGGGGCGGGAGGGGGAGGGGGGCAACTCTACCTGGAATCAAAATGGCGGGCAAGATTAGATAAAGCAGAGCTCACACTTCTTATTTAGAGATACTTAGCCTAGGTAGGTTCATGTTATTGCTCCCTTTCAGTCTTGGATTTAAAAGCCATTCAATATTTAAAAATGTGACAGATAAGCGTATTTTAATTTGCATAAATTATGCTTAGGTCAGATTGTTGCTTGGGCAAACTTGCTTGAAAGATACATTGTTGGCTTTACACTAGTTACAATGAAAATACTCCTTAGCACAAGACATTTCATCTTCAAATTACTAATTTAATAGTTTTAAAGGCCTAGTTTTGTCAATCGGAATGTTACACAAGCATAGGGGCGTGGCGGACTTTGACACCGATACATTTCACAATGGCACTGTAACCTTGTGACCACCCTTATAGTACTAAAAGCTTTTGGAAGATCTGTTGGGAATTGTTTCATCGAATTTTTGCTTAACAGTGAAAGTGAGTAACTCACCTTAATCCTTTAAAACAATGGTGACCGTTTCGTCCATGCTTGAATTTCAGTAACTACTGAGCTGTAGAATGGTACTATGGCAAGCAAGGCAACCGACAGCAAGCAACGGCGTAAAATAGCGGATGTTCAATATAGACGACAAAGTCTAAAGGACAAAGTCATATGATTGTCGATTTCTCCACTTATCACATGTTTTTGAATGATGTAATCAGGGAACTACCATTAATGCACCACGTGTGAGTGCTGGTTGGAAAAAAATAATCCGTTTCACCTTAAAACGTTGAAGGTTAAAACTGGGAATAAGCAAGGGTGCAGTGTTTATAAAAGATTTCAACAAATTCTGTATACCCTTTTAATTCTGCTGTAAAATTATCGGCACAAAAAAAAATATTAAGAAGTAGCTGGTTGGGGCAATCGTTATGTTATGTGGGCACTAAATAGTTGCATTTTCTAGCCTTGGCACGGTCATCCTATGTTTTGCAATCTTAAGATCATACAAATCTTAAGATCATACACAATATAATACGAATATTCGACTTTAATTCACACAGTATGGAATTAGTCTTCCATTTCATGTCACCGCACATTGTATGAAATAGCACTGCTGATATAACGTTATATCCCAGCTTTATTTATCCAATTACAATTCACGAGACACATCCGCCATTTTGAAGCCCAGGTTCGGACAACGGCAGCTTCCCTGGTTGCTCACATATAGTTACCTCTCAAAACTTTCAGCTCATAGGTTCAAGAAACAAAACTGTGTACATAAACTGTAGTTGTAGTGTGTTTTATTGCAATAAATTTGATAAATTTGTTGTGTAATCATAAATTTTAACCTTTAGTAATGTATTGTCTATGGTAATGTATGTATGTACTATCACCATAATTCAGTCTTAGGACTAAAGTGTGACATATGTTAGGGAAATGCGAAATAAACCATTCAATAAATTAAAAACATAACTTTCATAAAAGCAACACAGACATATATTTTGGCCTCATTGATTTGATTTGATTTGATTTGATTTTATATAATTATATCTTTACTGTGCACACGGCAGCTAGGTTATAACTGATCAAAGTGACACAGACATACATTTTAGCCCTATATCTTGACTATACACACGCAGCCTAGTATGGCTTTAGTGACTCGTAAAAATTTTTTAACTGATGTCAACACTAGGTAATAAAACGTTTGACACATAATCCGCCCTTTCATTTATTTACTGAAATAATTAGTACCTGATATTTTGCTGTTCTTATCATGTGCAGACACCAATGCATTTATACTTAATATTGATTTTTAAAACAAAACTTTGGACCTTATCAAACTTTGGGTATCCCTCTCGCCGCCCTGTGTATACGTATATACCTATAGCGTAATTTGCTTAAAGCAGTAACTCGGTGTTAAAATCAACGTACATGAATAATTAAGAAAATGTATTTCTGCTAGAGATGGCTTTTAAGATGTTCATAATTTTGATACATTTTTTAATACCACATTTCCTTTCAGGAACGCCAACTGATGTTGGGGACGAAAGGACCTTTAGCCTACACAGTATGCACATGTGCGACCTCTGCCTTGGTGCCAAGACCTAAATCTGGACGTGGGAGAAATCTGCACCAACCTGCAACTACAGCGCAGGGACGACAGAGGGCGCTTCAAAGACACTTTGTAAGCTTAGCAGATATTTACAAGAACGGCACTAATGAGGCGCAAGGGGTTAAGTCTAAGTCAGTTGTTATTAGGAATATACGGGTAGAGGTTTCAGCTGTTATTAGGAAGATACGGTAGAGGTATTGGGAAGCCATGCTCTTGTCAGAAACTGACTCATGACTGGTCGTCTGGGAATATCCAAAGCTGTTCTTTTTCTTGAAATGCGGCACTTGCCTGGAAAAGGTAAACACGCCATATTTGAGCAACTCCTACCAAAGGATACAAAAATGACCCCTGGCCAGCTCTGGACTTACATTGATGAGGATCAGAAAGAAATTATTTTTATTTTAGACGGTCTGGATGAGCTCGGTCAGACAGCCAGAGTTAGTACAGATGTAGTGGACTTGATTCAAGGTAAAATCCTTAAAAAAATGTAATGTCCTGGTGACCTCAAGGCCATACCATTGTGTCAAAGACCTAGACAAATGCCACTAATTTTACAGAATAAATGGGTACAATAAAGAAAACTCCTGCAATACATACGTAAATATTTCAGCGAAGGAAGAGAATCTGCAACAGGACTTGTAGAACCTCAAGACTAACAGAACCTTATCAGAAATTGCAATCAATCCCCTGAACAACGTGCGCATATGTTATCATGAAATTTCATCTGTGTTGGT
>NW_017804155.1:0-37200 GCF_001625305.1 Branchiostoma belcheri | reverse complement strand
CATGTCTTTAGTGGCCACTTTGTGGAATACTTTGCCCATCTTAGTTAAGACATGTTTAGCGTTACTTTGTACAAGAAGAAATGACGAATTCAGAATTATTGAAACATAAAAATAAGTCATGAAAAAATAGCATGAGTCTTATCAAACCATACAATCCTCTTGATTTTTATATATCTCCCATTGGACACTAATGCTGAGGTCACCTTTCCAAACCGTGGGGCAGTCTTGAAGAACGGAAAAGAGACAAAAAGCTCCAAAAAGTTGAAAACAGATGTATATTGTAACTAGAGTTCGACAATCTCATACCTCCATGACATGTTAAATGCTTTCGTAAAGCTTATGCATAGTGATGATCACATAAATGGCTTACATTTACAATCCTGCTCATCAGCAAATTTTTTATACAAATTATTCACATAGCCCCTACCTAGTAACATACAACACACTGGTGAAATCCTTCCCATTTAACATAGACAACGTATGATATTGTTAACGTTGGTTATATGCAAGTATGACCTCTGACATACCTTTGTCAACTCATCGTTTGCCATTCAAGCTGACGAATTATACATTTTTTACTGCCAATATGCAAATTATAAGAGTCCATTTGCACATATTATATCATTTGATCATATTCTCCGCCCAATGACAGGGTTATCTTAAGAAGTAAGGCTATTCTAGCGTTTCCTCATAAATTATGCAAATGAGGTCCTGATTTGAATAAATTATGTTTAGTGATGTTCGCCTTAATTGAACTTCCAAGTATGGCAAGTATTAAATTCACAGCAGTTACCACCATTAAATTGTACCAATTTGCCATTAATAATGCAAATTATATCTTCATTTACATAATCAATATCTACCAATGATCTTGTTGTTCTCAATTACATATGTCTAAAGTGTTTCATAGCCCTAATATGGAATACAGCAGATTTATAGAATTTCCTCATTAATTATGCAAATTAGATCCTGATTTGCATAATTGTATTTTAATCATGCCAAGCATCACTTAAGCTACCTACATACCAAAAATCGTGACGATCCATCTAACAGTTGTTCAGTTATCCTCTCTCGAATATTTTGAAAGAAACCATCCTGCAGTTCTAGAACAAGCGGCTAGGGGGCCAAAACTCACGTGACTTCTTCCCAAGCACGAGAGCTATCTATCATCCAAATTTCATGACCCTGGCATGTCCAGATCGCGAGATATCAAAACCGGAAGTTGCGCTGCAGTACCAAGGGAAGCCACTAGGGGGCCCAAAATCTAATCATTTCCAGTTTTCGTCACACCCTACCAACACACCAAGTATGAAACCAATCCATCCAGGCGTTCTTGAGTTATCTTGTTGACCAACAGACGGACAGATTAACGCAACTGAAAATATAACCTCCATGACACATTTCATGGAGGTAACTATTCTGGTGGGGTCATGTGGCGTAACGGTAGAGTGTTCGGCTCAGACCCAAGTGGCCCCTGGTTCGAATCCTGCTTGATGCCATCGATCTTGTGTCCTTGGAAAGGCAATTTACACATACGGCTTTCCTTACTTCGCTAGGGTGTAAATGAGTACCTAGCTTCGGTTAGGGACGTCCCTCCGATAGGACGTTAAATAGAGGCTGTGTTTCAGAGAGCCACATCCGACGCACGTTAGAGAACCCACCGCACTTATCGAAAAGAGAAGGGGACCTTCCTGATGTGAGTAGTTCGAAATTACAGTTCGGTCTTACGCAGCTAGCTTGTACTTTAGTGTCATGTACTTTTTATTATAGTACGGTCCAAAAGTGGTCAGTTATTTTAATAACCGACCACGTTTGAGGTTACGGCCTCATAATGGAAAATAGAGCCTTCTTATTGGTTGATATCTTCTGACTATCTAATAATGTCTGTTATGCCTACGTCACAATTCAAAACCGAGCCTGTCTGTTTTTTTACACTATCGGTCGGGACCCGGACTTAGAATCACCCTGACGAAAAAAAAAACAATACGTCGGGACGAGGCCGTAACCTAATTATGACCATGACAGCCAGCGTCCGCCCAGCTTCATGACGCCGGCTGGCGTCTAGATCGGGAACATGCAGCTCGGGCCCCGTTGGAAATGTGACTTCGGCATTAGGAATACTGACTTACGAACAACTGCAGGTTTAGTACACCTTTATGCTACATGGGCTCATAACAGTGACTTACCACAGCCCTCCTCATCGCTCCTGTCCGTGCAGTCTGCGATCCCGTCACAACGCTTCCAGGATAGGATACAGGCAAGTCCGTGTCCACAGCGGAAATGTCCCAGAGAGCAGCTGATTGCTTTACATGTAAAAAGTTCATAAACATAAAGTTCTTAAAAAGGACTTATGCAACATTTTTGCATTTCATTTGAAAAAAAAAGGTTCTGTGATTGTAATTTACTTCCACTTTACAACATGTGCACATTGATGACATGTATGATTAGTGCTAAAACAGTCCGCATAAAGCGCAAACTTTGCGGTACCACCACAAACAAACATGGCTGTGTTTCCAACTGCTGAACACACTCGTAAGGCGTCATGTTTTTTTTTGGGGGGGGGGCTGCTCTTCTAAATTGCACTTATTTACAAATGGATCCAGAGTAGGGTCTTCAATTGAATTACCAGAATTTTTTTATCGTCCAAATGTTACATAATGTAGCTTTAAGATTTTTGAATGGATTCTGCTTTATCTGAAGTTAAGACTTTTGGGTGAGCCGGGTAACTCAATCCGTTTAGCCAAGGGTTGAATTGTGGGGAGCTTACAAGTTTTGGGGCTTAATTGAAAGTGTCTGGAGTTGCTGACATTCGGCGCTAACTCAGGTGACGTCAATACGACCCCAGGTACGGCTAAAACAAAACATAGCTTTAGGCTCCATTCCCACTACTGTAAAATAATCCGAATGGACCCGAATAGATAGCTAACAAAATCGATCATGACTACGACTGCATTCCCACTATGGTAAAATTGTCCGAAGTGATTCGCTTTGATCCGGCTTAAAGCAGGATCGAGCCGGATCAAAGCCGGATCGAAGCCGGATCAAAGCGAATACATACGGCTCGATCCGGACTGTTTTACCCTTGTGGGAATGGGGCCTAATTGACCACAGTTGGAACACTCCTGATCCGGTTCGATTCCACTTGATCCGGATCTTCAACAATCAACTTTGCGAGATGGATTGAATCCCGATCGAGCCTGATTAAGCCGGCAGTCGTCTTTGATGAAACGCTCACCGGATCAAACCGGTTTGGTTGATAGGCTTGGTGACGTCAGGCTTCCAGGTTCACGGGGTCAGCATACGAACAGTGTGGAGATTTCTACCCCATTTTTACGCTTATCTTTCCCAGTCGCCGTTTAACTGAAGCTCAATGCACTCAATACTTCCAGCACACCATTTTTAAGAGATAAATGGCCACAAGGAATCGCCAAAATACGCCCACCATGTTCAACCCCTAATCTTCAATAAGAGGCACGGCAGTTTTTTTGTGAAACTACAGCTTATCCAGCTCTAACCGGTTTGAGTGGGAACGCAGGCGCGGGACCAAGCCAGCTGTAACTTCCCTGTATGTGTAAACGCGATCCGAATCAGCAATTCGATACGATACGATATGATAAGATACGATATGATACGATACAACAGGTATCCCAGTGGGAAAATGGCCTAGCCTAAGTTTGGGATTTGAAGAAGACATGCTTATCTATTTATATTATTTTAATATAACCACATGTATGTGAGGAGTAACATAATTTAGAGACTTCGGATTCTAAGTGAACAACGGTTACCTTAAGTACAAGACAAATAAAATAAAATGAAAAATACAATAAACATAAGGCGTGCATTTGATAAATCCTTTACGAGTGCAACAAAGGAACTGTAGTTTTGATGATGTTAATATCATAGAACATTATTTGACAAACCTTCATTCAGCTGGCAGATAAACTTGTAAGCAGAGGAGCACGGTGCGTCATTCCACCCTGATCCATAGTAGTTCGCACAGTTTTCTCCGTCGTTACCGTTGGGTTCTCCCGGCTGCCAGCGGTTCCAGTCGGTACTGATGTCGTGTGGAGTCCCGTCTTCCCACACCCACTCACCTTCATTGTTCCCATCATTTAGACCAAACCAGAAATGTGAGATTTTATTCACGGCGTTCTTCAGCTCTCTCACGAAGTTGTCCACGTCTTTGCCCTTCGGCATGGCCAGGAGCGCCCCGTCCGCTGCACACACCTCTCTGGCCTGGCTGTAGGTTTTGTCTTGGTCGTACGCCTTGAAGCACGCACCCCCGTATGTAGTATAGCCAGAGGGACAGCCTGTAGAAATATGATACAAAACGGTATAACTGGGCCTTTCATTTGACATTGAGACTTTGCTAGTTAACTACTTGTACACTAAGTCCCACTCTGGAGTAATAATATGAACTTTAATTTGAAGTACCTATGCATCGTTAACGCAAGCACGTGCAACCTACACTCTCAAGAAATTCATTGTACTTTCAATAAGTAGACTAACTCTGGTTGAGATATTTTTTCACAAGTATGCATTTTTTTACATTATGAGATAAAAGAAATCATTTTAGGTGCTCCGGGGCATCAGAGACATAAGTGGTCGAAGGGTGCAATCTATCTGAATATTCCTTTATAAACTAAATTACAGAATAAAAAAAAACTGTACATGACGGGGACTACTTTAGCTTATTAACGTGATCACGTATGCAAAACATCAAAGCCTACGTGATACTAATACGTGACAACTGATTGGTCGGTTTTGTTTTGAAGACGAGGCACCAGACAATATTCTACTCACAGCTCAGTCCATCCTCCTGCAGTTCCCAGGAATCCCGACAGGCGCACGTTCTTCCCCCCGGATGCGCAAGGCAAAGCTCCTGACATCCTCCATTGGACGAGGAACAGGCTGACATACGGATACATGAGTAAGTTAAGATTCCTGATATGATTGTGTAAAAACAAATGATCAAACAGTCCAGTGGTAAAAGGACGTTGCCACAGATTGCAAGGTTTTTGCAGGTAAAAATATACTTTACAGCTGACAGCTTAAGTTAGCAGAGGCTATAACAGCTAAGTATTTATTCACTAGCTACATGTATTGTTATCAACAATGAAAGTTGCTTTGCACAATATATGAATGATTAAGGCATTATTGCCCGTTTTAATGTAACCCAATCATTTTATTTCATTAAATTTATTTCGAGCCTTTTAGCCCTGCAGGGTTAATCTTCCAAGTCTCAAAGATTGCAATTACATAATCACACCCATGGAAAATACAGTGAATACATTTAAAAATACATCAATAAATTAAAACGTCAACATTTTATATAGGCAATTTATGTATCATGTATCAACTTATTACTTATTATTATATAGGCAGATGGCGTCGACCAATCAAAAGGCACCATTTCACATTCATTATCAGGCCAAAAACCTTAACAGTGGACGTTTTGTTCAATTTAAATTTTAATACCGACCCCTTTTTGGACCGTACAATTATACAGAGCACAGGACAATAACAGTATTCTTACGACTTGTAATATTTATGTATTAAAAACGTTGTGTAGTTTATTTTGAACAATTAAATGACATACGGACTAAATGATTTGGAACAACAAAAATAAAAAGATATAAATGACATTTTAGCAGAAAAAAAAAAAACTTTTTGACACCCCCACTTAAAACGGTACTGTCCCAATGTAACTTGGTGGCCTCATCAGATGATGTCTGTATTGCCCATCTTTTTTCTTTCGGCAAGAGAGGAATTTTTCAGCAATGAAGGAATTTTAAACAGGAATCTGTGTCAAATGACTGTTTTAGTCGGATAGGCTATCGTGAGATAGATATATATTAAGTTACTTAAAAAAAGTCCAAAGGAGCTCGCGGGCAAACATTGCCCGAATTACGTCCTCGTTACATAATTCATGAATCACTGTACACATCACAAAATTGTACATTACAAGTAACGTTACACGCAGAATATCTTGAAGAACAGCATCTCAAATTACAACCTAAATCGATCCATAAAAGCAAAGCGAAGACACTTAGCATTACATATATACAAACTAATTACTGTATTTTAAGTGTTGGTCTGTTGTTGTCTCCGCGATGCCTTGCTTGTCATGGCGGTGACTTGCTCGCTGAATGAAAGGTTTCTATCCAGGATGAAACCAAGTCCCTTCGCCGATCCGACCGATGGCACAGGTTGGCCGCCCAGGGTGATCGATGGAGGAATGGGAACAGATTTACTGAAGCAAATCTGTAGAAGCTGGCTCTTGGAACTATTCAGGATCATCCTGTTTCCTCCGCCCAGCAGTCAAGGTGAGAAGTCTCCTCCGCCACGGTTGTATCTAGGTCGGCTGTGGGTACAGCAAGAGTTCTTGAGAGACCAACGTCGTCTGCATACCCAACGTTCGTGGTGTCATGATGTACAGTGGTGCGCGAACTCATAAAGAGTAGAAACAGGTAGGGAGAGAGGACTCCGCCCTGTGGCACACCTGACGTTAGGGTACGCCAGGCGCTGGTCTCGTCATCCAAGACCACTCTCTGGCGGCGGTTCTGAAGGTAGCTGAAGATCCACCTTTGCATACGTGGGCTGACCTGAATGTCCATCACACGTCCACGCTCACTCTGTGGTTTATCCGGTGGTTATACCAGGGATTATCTCGGGGCGGGGCATTAACACATTACCATCCTTTGTAACTTCGTACATTGTGTCCTGATTTGTAATGTGTAATTATGGGTTCACCACACCACGAAGTGGTGGTGAACCCATATTGCTTTTTCTGATGTTTCTTCTCCTCCTCCTTCTTCTCCTGCCATTTTTTAAATGGATTCAGCTTCTTCATTTTTGGGCCCAAGGTCCTGAAATTTGGTATGGAGGTACAGTGGGCAAATACCCCTAGGCGTTTTTTAAATTATTGTGATACAGGCTTTTAGAATGGTTTTATTTGAGTTTTTTGGCTGTGTTATATCAAATGTATTACTGTGTTAGTGTGCCTTGTTTACCACGTTTGGGCATGAGTCATCACAATGGAATGCAGGGCATCAACCAATAGGCATGCAGCTTTCCTCTATTCTTCTTGCTGATTGGCTGTTGGGATTTAACTTGATCAACACCTGCACAGAGCATTTCCACCTGCACAGAGCATTTCTTGCTGATTGGCTGTTGGGATTTAACTTGATTAACACCTGCACAGAGCATTTCCATACTGACAGTATGTCTGTATTCAAGCGTTTTGGTAGGTATTTCAAGCTTTCCTGCTCCAGCATTGGAATGCGGGGCATGGACGTTTTTTTTTTTTATTTTGAAAATCAACAGTTTGCATTATGCAATTAAAAATCCTAACCAATAAAGTAGGAATTGCTATCCAACTGTTGTTTTAGTTGTATTTTACTTCATATTATAGTTATATCAATGTAAATCATAATGATTGTTTTCCCTTGTGTTTCTCATTCTTTCCCTGCCATGTCGTAAAATGTGGTGAACCCATCGCTGTATTTGCTCCAAAGCAAATATTGGCCTTGCTAGTTTTTATTGAAGTTTCTCCGCAGCTACCCATCCACATTTATTCAAGTCAGGTCAAAGTCAAAGTTCTTAGTACAAAAACTGTAACAGGCACAAAGTAAGACCAATTGTTGTACAGGACTACTAACTATTTAACCCTATTCTGACCATGTACCAGCTGCAGGCTTTTTGGTCGTACTGCGACCGGGGTGGGGGGCCTTTAAGGTCAACCCCCTGTAACTCAACAACCACGTATCGTATGGTTACTAAATTTTCAGAGAATGGTGTAGTAGTAAAATCAAAACAAAACGACAACTTTAATAAAATTTGGTGGAATTGTGGCGTCATATGACGTCGATATGATGTCATTTATGTAATTTTTGGGGCCTATTTAAGCTGTTGGCCACCTTTGATCGTCAATCTTGAATTTTTTAACTAACTGTCTTTAGTTCTTGGGAGAAACACGACCCGCGCACTAATTTTTTTCAAGATACAGCCTCAAAACGCAATGTAAATAAACTATTCTACAGATGTTCATATGGGCGGTTTATGTAAAAAAAATCGGAGTTGTGGTGAGAAATTTAGGACAAAAACGAGGTTACACCAGAGCTAATGTTATGTTCCACCATCTTGAATTTTGACGCATGACATCATCAATTTTGACGCATGACGTCATAAATCATGAATATTTCATAAAAATTGCCTTTCAGAAACCCATTGCCATGGCAACACGAAACTCCATTCTTACCTAATCAATATGAAATTTTTGCCTGAAATTATAGGGAAAATTACCAAATTCAACGGTTCTAGCGCAAGCCATCCAGGCACTACGTGAGAGTTAAAGTTGGCGCGGGCGGCAAAAGCCACCCCCGGTCTAAGAAGGGTTAAAGCGTTGTTATAATAAGACTACCAGATAATTACTACAAACTAGTACAAGTTACATGTCGATTTTATCCCATACATTATGGATAGCAGATACATTACAAACTGTGAGGTACATAGTTTTAAAAGACTAGTAATACTTCTGGTAAAATCTGCACATAAATTGATAAATAGATTAAGACACAATGATGAATTGTATGATACATAATACACCTAAGTCGCTATTTTACTATTTTTGCAATGATATATAGATGTATGGACTTGATGTATATAGATAATTGTGTCAGGACGTAGCATAAGAGCATCGACGTCTCTCTACTTGTCTTGTGTATGTCAACCTTGTATGGCATTTAATTATCTAATTTCTCATTCGTTATCTGGACATGTCAACAAGAAACGGTACTTATCTTCATATTGCACCGATGAAATGTACATTTACTACCTTTATTACGGTGATTATATCCCAATTATCATAACCCCTTATTGACAACTTCCCAAGCTATTACCACACAAATGCATAAAATGTGTCTACGGATTAAGAAAAAGAAGAAAAATCGTTTCTAGTACTGTAAAATTTGGACATGTCAACAAGAAATAGTATTCATCTTCATATTGCACCATTTACTACCTTTATTACGACGATTACATCCCAATTATCATGACCCCTAATTGACAGCTTCACAAGTTATTACCACACAAATGCATAAAATATAGATTAATGTAGTGTGCTTAATTACTGATGACATATTGAAATGAAACTTTACCAGAGGAATCAACTTTCACAATCACATATCAAATATATGTAATTTGTGTTCATATAACCATATTTGATGGAGGTATGAGATCTCCGAATTCTTGTTAAGGTAATAATACTATGCTCTTTAAAAATAACACTAACAGTAACACTGTTACACAGACACGCACATGCCACCGGAAATATAACCTTCCTGGCAAAGGTAATTACCATTGGTGACGTTAGGAGGCGACGCCGTGGACAGGAAGATGTCATGTGGAAACTTCAGGCCATCAACCAGAACAGTCTGATTCATGCTGGACTTGGATAACCTGGAGTTGTGATATATATTATGTCATCAATTTGTTACACAAGAATACTAAAGGGTAAATGCAATAACTGTACAACTACAATTACATTCGCATTCTTCTAAAATTATCCATGATAACTACAGTTTTGTACGAGAAAGTTTAAATATACGAAGGGAATTTTCTTGCCTTATGACTTCACCAGTCCAGAAATGTGTCCAGTAGATGTAATCAGCACCAACCGCTATCCCTCTGACATCTCCCCCGTCTTTAGGCTTAACAAGTTGTATATTGTTGCCGAGCATGTCTGAGCTGTAGATTGCGCCGATATCGGAATAGTACAACCGATTCTCTAAGTGGAAGTAAAACTCTTTTTAAAACAGAAACACATCCAGATTACCGTCAAATCATAACCTGCATGATAATGCTGTTGTTCATGTTTAAGCAAAGTGCCAATATAGAATAAATACTGCAGAGGACACAAAAAACATATTAGCAATAATGATTAAATAGATAGTTTAGATGCGAGGTAAGCAATGGTAAGTCAAATTAGTTTATTAGTTGATGAGATCCAGCATTATTCGTCGTGTACACATTAACTAACATAAAGTAAAAGGAGTTAATATCTATTGTTCATTGAGCCCTATTCAGGCCAGTCCGATGTAGCTCCTACCCATGTAACCCCACATTTTCAGAGTTTCTGGTTTAACGTTTGAGAGAAACATTCATTAGTTTAAAAGGAAAATCGTTTTCTTAAACATTTTGTATTATATACGAAATCACGTTTCAGCAGTTAAGTAGTTATCTACCTCTTCTTTTTCCCTAATGTTGCCATCACGTGACGTTCTAATAACGTTTTGGAGGGCAGACGACACAATTAATTCACTTGTGTCCTGTTTCAAACATGTCTGTTTAAAATATAAAGGCTGTAACTAGCTTTAGTTGGACCTTTTTTAGATCACACCATCTAGTCGTAAAGATGAAAACATGGCGTCCCCTAATCACAGTTTTGACCCTACAGATAAAAGGAATACACTACAAAAAGGAGGGAAAATATGTATAACTTAACCACAGCAGTATTATAACAAACTTGTCCTTTGTTACCAGGACGTTTCTCTATTGCTTGTTTTCTCACCTGTGTAGTCTATTGTAATGGCCCTGGGATCAGTCAGGTTCCTGATGATAGTAGTCTGGTTGCTGCCGTCCATCGCTGCTCGGTCAATACCGGGACTGTTCACCCAGTACATGAGTCTGCGAAAAATAATACACTATATGAATATACATAGCCTCAGTTTATCTGAGATGTCAATAAAGAGCAGAATAAAGAAATAACTCGGCACCATGGCGGTCTGTCACTACGGCATTCTTTCCCATTGCTGGGGTGTTCGATAAAGTATCGGGTTACAAGACGCAATTTTGGGCTAACCGTAAAACAATTGAAAATAAACAAACTAGTATCGAAGGGAAAATTTCGTTGTA
This sequence comes from Branchiostoma belcheri, assembly GCF_001625305.1. Classification (NCBI taxonomy): domain Eukaryota; kingdom Metazoa; phylum Chordata; class Leptocardii; order Amphioxiformes; family Branchiostomatidae; genus Branchiostoma; species Branchiostoma belcheri. The sequence goes on along the minus strand of NW_017804155.1, from coordinate 26,286 downwards.
ATAAAATTGTCGTCTTTACATACATTCAGTGGTGTATTTGCGCAAAATGGATGATTTTTTCGGATTTCGTAAAAAAAGGTGATAATTTTCGGGATTTCGCATTGCCATATTTTAGCCAATCACCGAGCAAACCTGTCAATCAATCAATCAATCAATAAATAAATCAAGTGGTTTATTGATAAAACGAGGAATTTGCAACCACAGGCTGAATTACATCCTGTTGTACAATTAATTCATTTTAAAATTCATTAGTATACAGTAAAAATCATCATAGTTATCTACAATTATTAGCATTAAAACTTGGTTACACATTAAGATCTAAAACACTGATTGATTTATAAAATTGCTACAGGAGGGACAACATTACTTTGACGTTCACTTAACAGACATTACATACAGATAACAACTCATGTACTTATAGATGATTATTTAAAAGGGATATCATATATGGGATACTGCTGTTCTTATAGCGTTCGGTTCTAGCCTTGGGACAGTCAAGTAGATTGCTGGAGCGTGTGGTTCGTCCAGTAGTGTTCCCACGTGTGGGTGGTAGCCAACTGCGGAATTCTTTAGAACTAACAAGTTTCTTAGCTAAGTCTAGAGTGAGGTCGTCTCGTCGCTGTTCAAGTGTAGGTATGTCCAGAGTCATGCAAGCCTCGCGATACAATGTATAGGCTGGGCCCAGGATTATTCGACACGCCCGTTTCTGTATGAACTCAATTCTGCGTCGCTGTTTGATGGTCAGTCCTGCATGCCAGGCGGGCGCTCCATACTCACAACTTGGGCGCACAAAAGTTTTGTAACAGGTAAGTAGGTCATCGCGGGATAGACAGAATTGTTTGAGTTGTTTTAGCATAAATAGTTTTTTGTTGCCTTGTTTGACGATATAGTCCACATGTGCAGTCCAACCGAGATCGGTCTGGAGGTACAGACCGAGCAGTTTCACTGTCTTCACCTCAGCTAACGGTTCACCGGCGATGGAAAGGGTTGGTAGTGGTGGCGGTGTATTTAGGAAGCACACGTGCATGACTTTGCACTTTTTTGGGTGTAGCTGCATGTTTCTTGATGTTGCCCATTCGTCGAGGTGGTCAAGGTCAGTTTGTATAGTAGACGCGTCCCCGATCATCCTGCTCTCAGCTAAGTTAAGGTCATCAACAAATTTCCATCGCTTAGCTGAGGCGTACTCACATGCGCTGTTTATTAAGGCGAGGAAAACCAGGGGTCCAAGGACGGTTCATTGTGGTAGCCCGCAGCTGGTCTCCCTCCAGTCCGAGTAAGTTCCCTTGTATGACACTCTCTGCTTTCTGGCGGTGAGAAAGGAACATAACCATCGAGCTAATGAGCTTCTTAGACACAACTGGAGTAGGCTTGAGACGGCTAAAGTATGATTGACCCGGTCAAATGCTTTAGCGAAGTCGGTTGTGACCAATGTTGTGATTGTTCCTCTCTTGTCTGCAGTCTTGGCCAGTTTTTAACTATGTCTACGAGACAATGTGTTGTTGAACGTTCGGGATGACATCCAAACTGGTTTGGGTCAATCATGGGTTTGATGTCGGTATATAGTTGTGATGAAATAAAGGATTCAGCAACCTTGGATAGAGTAGGTGTCAGGGATATGGGCCTTAGGTCATTGATGGACGGCGGGCGCGTTTTGGGTAAAGGTACAATGTTTGCCTGCTTCCACTGTTCCGGGACAACCCCCTCACATGGTGTGGCGTTCAGAATGGATGCTAATGGTGTTGAGATTTCGTAGGCAAAGCACTTGATGATCCTATTGGGGAGTCCATCTGGTCCCGCAGCCTTTCTTACTTTAATGCGTTGTAGCCTATCGTACACTTGCCATGGTTGTATCTCGTCTACAGGTCTTGACGGGAAATATGAAGGCAGACCGGTTGTGTCCAGAGGGTCTAGTGAGCACGTGATGGTGCACAGAGCGTCGTTTACTGCATTGGCGATGGCCTTGTTGTCCTCAGGTGGCGTTCCATCGACGTGGAGAGTGAGTCCAGCTCCCTGCGTGTTAGTCATGGCCTTGATCTGGTGATACCATTTTGAGGGGTTTTCTTTTTTCATATTCTTCACTTTGTTTTTATAGATGTTTTCCTTTGCCTTTTTGATTTCTTGTTGTACTTTGTTACGGAGTGACTTGTACTTGTCATGATCTCGTGCCTTAAAAGCTTGTTGTCGATGTTGGATGAGGGTCTTAATTCTCTGACTCATCCAAGGTTTGTCGCTGGTATGAAGTTTGATAGTTTTTAGAGGAAAGTACTGGTCGATCTTGTCGTGTATTGTCTGGTAGAAGGCGTCTGTCTTTGCCTGAGCACTAATGGCTGATAATACTTCAGTCCAGTCGTGACGTACCAACCATTGGCCGAATAATCTGATGCTCGAATCAGGCATAGGTCTCACTATTTTGGTCCTTTTTCTGTCCACGTTACCTTGGACTTTAGGCCGTAGGCTGAGGATGGCGTGGTCGCTTGAGCCTAGTAGTGGTAGCAAGGAGGGTCGAAGGTACATGTGCCCAAGGTTAGTGATAACCAAGTCCAAGGTGGCGTCCAATCGTGTAGGTACATCCACAACTTGCTGAAGCTGGTTACCGCGACAGAGATCTTGGACGTCAGCACGATTAAAATCCCCGGCAATGCAAATTCCCACATTAGGAGTGTCGGATCGTATTTGATCAACTACAGTGCACAGGTGATCGATCATAGCGTTACTTTGTGGAGATGCTGGAGGAATATATACTGCACATACCACGATGTTAGGCACTTGTCTGGGAAGGCGAGAAGGACGGGTCTTGATCCACAGCCACTCGAGATCATCAGGGACGGTGGCGTCGATAACACTGGCATGAATGTTATGGCGCACGTAGACTGCGACTCCTCCCCCATTTCTGCCGCTGCGTGGTTTCGAAAAGAGGTGAAAGTTATCGATGTCCCACTGTGCGTCAGGTAATTCCGAATCGAACCATGTCTCGGAAACAATGGCAATGTGGACGTCCTTTGTGTGTAAGATCACTTGGAATTCATCCATCTTATTTCGCAGTGAGCGGGCATTACATATCAGAATGTTCGCCATGGGGAAGAGCTTGATATGATTACCGCCACTTACCGCTGCCGCGTCCAATGGTGGATCATCCTTCCTGATTGCGTTGACATTAATCAGATAGCGATGATGCCTTAATTGCATGTGAAGCCTGTATCAGGTTGTTGACGTGGAAAACGATGGCCTACAATTGTGGAAATCTTACGTGGAAAATGTCTCCCCGCCTTTGTCCCCCGTGGTCTGCTTCGCATCTTGAGGATCCCATTCATGAGCAGTCTTTCCTTAGCCTGGGGGTCAATCCTGGGGACCACACGTCTCAGGTTCCGGAGAGAGTCCGTAGAATACCGGAGGATGTTGGACGGCGCCATTAGTCACACTGCTCTACACTCAGTCGGCGTCGAGATAGTCGATTTCGCTTCAGAATAGTTCTTTAAGGTCTCCCAGCTGATAGTCTACAATCCACGGTCACTTACAACAATCACAGTAACATGTATATTGCACATGGCTACACATATTACGCATGATCACTGATTTTCATATTTTTCGACGACTTGGAATAAGATAAAAAAAATCGATTTTAAGTATAGTTTTTGTCGACAAATAGGTGAAAAGAAATCGAATATTTGGGCTTTTTTCGCACTCAATAAGGCCAAACTGACTTAATTTCTTGGATGACATCCTCTGGGGACCAGAGAGGGCTAAAAAAATCCAGCAAAAAAAAAATCGCTGCTTAACCACAGGAATACAAAGCCGATGTTGCGGATTGAACCACAGGACACAGACTGCATCAAACCACCATTTGTTAGAGGGACCTTTTTTGACATCAAAGTTGGTCTTTGTACCTGGCATGTACTGCAGCAGCCATTGCGAGAACGGTAACCTTGTCTACTGGGTGACCAGCTTTAGCCCTGTACTTCGCGTACTGCACTACCGTCTCCTCCTCCTCTTTACACAACAGATAGGGGCGTCCATTTTGGCGTCCAGGGCGCTTTTGCCGCACATTTTTTCAACAATTGTTGAAGGTGGTATTCCGTATTTTTTGGAGGCGTTTGTTGGGGTCATTCCGTTTTCTTTTATGTCATGAAGGAAATCTTTTATAAGGGCAGGGGGCCACGATTTTTTTTTTGCCTTTTGACCTCCATTGCTAACGAAAAAAAAGGCCGTGCAATAAGTTCTTCAGAAGCTGAAACGAAATTAGAATCTAATCACTACAAGCAGGGTTTTAGAAGGGGTGATGACAATATCAGGAACGATATTGAACTTTAAAAGGGCTTCAAACAAATCCCCTATACCATAATCTTTATAATAATAGGTTGTCACATTATAAGTTGCACCCAGTGGAGTGCCTTCTAGCGACAATTGTCATTAATGCAACGTGTTGCTTTTTCTACCTATTTAAACCAAATTCAAAATGTTCCTGATGAACAACATAGGCAAATTCAGTAGAATTTGAGAAGACTTGACAGCACTATTAGATACAATATGCTAAAAAAGGCGAAATTGATACCTTTGATAACCACCTGTCGTCTGGCGTTCTATTTAGTTATGCACCCAAAGACTTCTGGGTATTCAAAATTGCGGCTTCCTAGTGCGTTCGGAAGGCGCTGAATAACCGTGGCAAAGTCGATCTGTGACTAAAAGAAGGACACTACGAGGCATTTTGTTTGTCAGTAATGGAAGTTTATTAATTTTTCTTGTATACGCCGCGACACTGGAGGTGTTCCATGAGCGCGTAAATGAGAAAATCTCTACATTTTGGGCACTGCCCTCCCTCCCACGACATGAATACCGGTACGAAAACAGATGCTATCCACCACTTAACCCTACCTAGACCGGGCTTTTTTTGACAGTGGGGGGACGGGGGGGGCTCTTTTACCCCCCCCCCTAAGAACTCGCGAACGGTATGTCGTATGACCACCCAAATTTCAGAGAATGGTGTACTAGTAAAAATTTATCATATCTACAATTTTTATGTCGTTATGACGTAATATGACGTCATTATGACGTCCTTAATGTAATTTTATTGCCCAAAACCGTCTAAATAGGTTTTTCCCTGAAAACTAAATGGTATTCAACATAACTGTACCAAAAGTGTTTATGACAGAATATTATGGTGTACTAAGTCTTAAGTTGCCCATAGCAACACCGGTGACGTCATAAAATGACGTCATGAATATTTAAGATATCCGCCATCTTGGATCATCAATCTTGAATTTTCAAAAATAGTTTTTTTCATGATAAAGCCTAAAATACATTGTAAACATACTAAAGACCTTCATTTAAACCTTTTTTGAAAAAAAATGGAAGTATTAATGAAAATTTAAAAGAAAATAACCTGTATATACCTGTTCTAATGATATGGTCCGCCATCTTGGATTTTGGCCAATGGCGTCATCAAATTAGCATAAATTATGCATATTTAATGATAAAATTTACATAAAATTATATGGGATGTTATTAATATTAGAAACCATGATTAGAAATTCTAATGTTGAAACAAAAAGTACTAAATTTAGCAAAAAAATGCCTGTCAGAAACCCGTTGCCATGGCAACACAAAAAATTATTATCTTATTCCAATGATAGAGAATTGTTGCCAACAATATTCTAGGAAAAGTAACCAAGTTTGGCCGTTCTACGGCTAGCCGTTCAGACGCTAGGTGACATCAAAGTTGCCGCGGGCACTTTTAGCCTCCCCCCCCCCCGGTCTAGGTAGGGTTAAAAATCAAGACCATGGCATGCCCAGGACAAAAGAAACAAAAAAAAAAAACGGAAGTTCTGCTGCAGTACCAAGGTCATCCACCAGGAGGCCCATATTGGACTTTGACCTTTGTCTTTCCAAGACTTACCATCATACCAAATATCATCACAATCCATAAAGGCGTTCTGAAGTTATGCTGACTACAAATGTGCGGAAACACACACAGACAGACAGACACACACACACACACACATACATACATACATACATACAGACACGCCAAAAACAATAGCCCCATTTTTCATGGAGGTAATGATTGTCAAAATGTTACAGTTTGTATCTGAGTGTATATCAGGTGATCCTCTAAGTGAAATGTTACGTAGAAATTGTTCAGACATGTTGTGTACATCAAAGATAGAGCCTACCAAGTTCTGTACATTGCTGAGTAGGGTGGCTCTTTGCCGATTATATACTTGGCAGTGTAACAGAAAATGTATGGCGCTTTCACAACGAGACCCGCAGATACAAGATGCACTAGATAAACTGTGGTTAAGACTTCAGACTTAAGTTAACAACAATTTACTAGTAGTAGAATTACAGTTCACTCACATAAGTACACATTAAATTAACGTATTAAAATAACAGAGTATTATAAGATTTAAATGACACAGTATTAAAATCTTGTTAAAACGCTTTAAATTTAATCGATTAAAAGTCAATATCAATATTGCACATTAAAAGTAAATGTCAATATTGCACATAGTACATTCAGTGGAGCGAGGAGTTTAGCAGTCTGACAATGTGGGGAATGCTGCTATTGTAGAAGCGTACAGTTCTAGCACTGACAGAGTCCAGGTTGTTACATGTTCGAGTCTGGCGACCACTGATCTCCATACGGGACGGGGGGAGCCATTCACGGAAGGAGGGGGAGCTCAAAAGTCTGCACCCGAACTTCCTGCTGAGCTGATCGCGTCTGGACTCCAGTGTGGGAAGGTTGAGCTGGGCGCAAGCTTCTGAGTAACTGGTATACTGAGTCCCCAGTATTGTGTGGCACGCTCAACGCTGGATGTTCTCAAGTTGTTTAGTCTGGGTTCTGGTGAGGCCTGGGCTCCAGACAGGTGCAGCATATTCCACCAGCGGTCGCACATAACAGGTGTACACGGTGAGCAGGTCTTTTGGGGGAAAGGCGGAACTTCTTTAGTCGTCTTAGGAGAAAGAGACGCTTTGAGCCCTGTTTGGTGACGTGATTAACATGTGAGTCCGCTTGTACCCACACTCACAACAGTTTGGCAACGCTAACGACCTGTCATTGAGCTGTCCGTGGTCCAACGATCAAGTCCATTCAGGTATCCCTGTAGATGCGAGGGTTCACGTAGGAGCCTGCTCTCTACGAGCGTGAGGTCGTCTACGAATTTCCAGTTGTTTGCCCTCGACTCCTTTGTGGCATTATTGATTAGGCAATAAATATGATGGGTGCCAATACTGTCCCTTGTGGTAGGCCGCATGTGAGTTCTTTCCATTCAGAGTAGGCGTTCTGGTAGAGTACGCGTTGTTTTCTGCCGGATAGGAAGTCGCATATCCGTAGTAAACACGACGCTCGGCAGCCCAGATCGAGTAGTCTCGTTATTGCGGTGGTATGATCTACCCGATCTTTCCAGTATAAATAAAGTGTATTGATTGATTGATTGATTGAAGACGCGTGATATATGAGGAGGGCGCAGGTGTACCTGGGGCCTTGGCTATAATATGGGTAAGGGGGGGGGGTATACTGACTTAACTAAGTGCTTCTTATAAATGAAAAATTAAGGGATCGAACAGCTACATCAAGACCATTCCAGTGATGCAATGCATATGGACTGAAAGACTTTTTATACCTAGTTGTGAGGCACACGGTAGCCGTAGATTGGATCTATTACGTAGATAGTACGAAGTCGTAGAAGAAACTTCGGGAAAAATCAGGTCCCTCAGATACGAGTATGGCCATGGATTACATGTACTTCGCACAATATAATCAATGAGAACATGGCGACGGTCAGAGAGTCTCTCACAACCTAAGTCAACAAGGAGTGAGGAGTGAAGACCCTCTGACTGCCGCTGAAACTGTAAGTTCACATTCATATCGGACTCGATATAATTGTTGAGAATCGTATAAAGTGCATCCACGCCATAGAATGTCAGCATATTCAAGAAGAGGTCGGACGTACAACAAGTACAGTACGTGGTAGTCTAAATTTCAATTTGTTAAAAATGGACACTATTATTTAGATACATTAGATCATGTGTGATGTTTGATTTTTCCATGACGTGGTGGAAATAAGTAACATTCCTATATGCTTGTGAACTTTAAAAGATTTAAAGTCGGGAGGATTAGCTACAATGTTGATCTGTCTAAAGGGGCCGATCGCGACCGAGGTGGTTTTAACTCTTCATCTTGTATATTGCTTTGATTGTTTTGTCAATCCAATAAAGATGATGTCAAACACACTGGAATGATTTCTAAGCCCTGCTTGTTAATTGAATTTACCCGTTTCTGGGATCCAAGACCAGGTGCCTGGCGGAGCCTTGTGATGTCAGAAGTGCAAACGATCTGACAAAAGATCCGTCCTTCCGGGCTACTGAGATGCGTCCGTCAAGTTTGCTCCAGTACACATTCCCACCAGCATGGTCCAATCTTAGACACCACACGCGTGCTACATTTAACAACAGATGGAGATATCGTCATGTGTTGCAGTCAGTAAATGAGAACAAAATGGAGGGGGGATGTATTTTTACTCAAATTGCGTTGAAAACTTTGAAGATTTCACAAATAGTGACATTTTACTTTAAGCTTGAAGGTGGATGTTTTAAACTGACCAAAACAGAAAGGAAGTGATTTCCCTTGCAATTTTAGCCTACAATGATGCCCCTGTATTACAAGCGTATACATTGTACATGTGGAATTCCGTAAGACATACTGAACAACGATAGTCAGTAACAAGACATGGATTGATGAATATCACCCACCACTATCAATGGTCTCCTGCCCACCTCCATCACGACGAGCCCGTTCGATGCCTTCACGAGTTGCCCTGTACATGAAGTCAGTCTTAGGGTCGTAGTCCACTGAGTCGTCCCACCCAGATGACATCTGGACCTTTGACCCGTCCTTTACTTGAAATATTCCAACCGCGGTAGCAACCAACAGGAAAGGTTCTCCTATTTCTTTTATGAAAGTAAACACGGAAAATCGTATTTGCTGTTGTTTACAAACGTATGAGGTTCACTTTGCCATTGCATGTATACATGTCGGTTTGTAAATTATTATCTTACGAAAATTTGAAATATTTTGGACGTTTTTACAGAATCATTTTAAATAAAATGTTTTTCATATGTTTGTAAGCATATGTAATTGGGCATGTGTTCATGTGTTTATATGTTTATAAAATATGAAGTTTTATGCAATTACATATTGTAAAGATCAGATTGTAAACATATTCTCCCAAAAATTCGATCATGTCGGTCGTCTATACAGAATTTTTGTATTTAAGATGTTGTAAATATGTTTGTAGGTAACGTTATATGTAATTAATGAAAAGATGATTAAACAATCTACGCTTCTGCAACTTTTAAAAATGAACGTACCTGTACACTCCACGCCTGCAGCTTGGTCGTGGCTACAGTTTAGATCGTTTATCGTCCACCCTGGGTACGAGCAGTTGAACAGGCTATTCTCGTCCCCATTACAGCGTAGGTCATCCATGTAGATTGGCCCTCTTCCTGTAAAGAAACGACACCAATCATATCAGGCAACATTGAGATATGGCGAAGGGATAGTTATGGAATCCATGAATTTTAATGGTTGTGGTACAATGTAAAACGTCATTCCAACACAAAGATTACACAAAGATACAATTTTCAACGACAACTGCACTGTCGCCTTCATCGGGATAATGAATGACCAATCACAAAAATGTAATCTCGCGGGGGTTATGGTTACAGACACGAGTGGTAATGTTCGACACTACTGATCACAACAATGGACTCCGCCAGGGGTCCAGGTCACCGTAGGTGACCACACCCCCGTCAGGGGGTGTCAGAGGTCACCGTCAGGTGACCTCACCCGTCAGGGGTGTGGCACCCGTCAGGGTGTGGCAGGTCACCGAAGGTGTCCTCTGGGAGGAGATGATGTAGGTGAAAAGTAAGTAGTCTTGGCAAGGAATGTGTGTTGTTGAAGAAAAAATAGTATGATAACTTTGAAAGTTTATTTGAAAGCTTTATTACATATATGTTCAAATCTGAATCTGACGATCATCGCGTACTGACGGCTTGGTGGTAGACAATTTAGTCAATCGCACAGTATAAGGTAAGACATAGATAAAAACTAGAAAAAAAAGTTACGTAGTATATCTAAGTCAGATCTTGATCTTAACATTAAGGAAATCGACTGTTTGTATACCTTTGTAGTGCCAGTTGCAGATCTCTCCTAGTAGCGTTTTCCCCGGTAAAAACGTTTTAGAAGATATCATTTTAAGCTGCCTACATGAAATGTATGTCATTCCACTAGAGTTCCTACAACGCAAATGTTGTCTGGGAAAACCTTGTCGGATTGGTTTGGTAGACAACTCATGATTCTGTTTTCTGGGTTCTTCCAATCAGATGTCTGTATTTTAGGTGTTCATGACAACATGCCCATATATGTGAGAAAACCTGTTGGATGACTGAGAACGCATGTTGTATGAGATAGTTGTCTGTCCAGAGGGGCGTGGCAGGTCACCGAGGGTGTCCTCTGGGGAGGAGATGACGTAGCGGAAAAGTAAGTAGTCTTAAGATGCATTATGAATTAAGGTTGTAGTCTATCGTAGACATGCCTGGGCAAAGCCTAATCCTTGCTTTCCTGTTGGCTGCCATTTGTGAGAGTACGATATAAAGGGTGACGGTTCGTCTCACTGTTACCATTGCACGGATCTGAGAGCAGCAGCAGCGTCGGCAGAAGCAGCACCATCGCAGTATCATCATGACAGGAGACCTTGTGACCGAATTGATGGCAGAAAGTCAGCAGACTTCAGTCATGTCTGATCCTCAAGATGCACGGAAAGGCCGCAGGAAGAGAAAGTCTCAGACCGTCAGCGACCCACGAGCCAAGCGATCCCTGAGTGTATCGTCTGTGTATCACTCATCTGCCAGCAGTAGCGACGACAACTCCTCGAACGATATGCTTCCTCCTACCGAGACTCACGAGGCGAAGTCTGCGGTTAGCGGACTAACTGACATACCGCAGCCTTGTTTCTACACTCCGCAGCAGAAAATGCCTGGAACGAGCGCAGCCCCTTCAGCACCGTGCAAGGTGAAGTCTGAAGAAGTGCGTCTACCGTTGGGCGACGACGTGTTCCTTACTGTGGGAAAGTTTCGGGAGTATCCCATAGTAAATGTTAGAAGATACTATCGCCCAGACCCCAAAGATGTGAACAAGCTGAGGCCCGGGAAGCAAGGCCTTGCACTGACACCAAAACAGTGGACCAAGCTGAAAGAGCAGCCGCTGCTGGGAGCGATCCTAGACGCAACATACCACGCCATGCCCTACGACGTTGGGGCGTTCCAGCCGAAAATGTACGACCTGGGATCTGAAAAGTACGTGACGGTTCAGATCCTGCAAGGGCAGCCTTCCGTGACCCTGCACCAGCACTATAGGCCATACGGAGCCCCAGACACCGACCCTTTGATGAAGCGAGGCATCGAGTTAACAATTCCGCAATGGGAAGACCTTGAAAGCAAGATGGAAACGGTTGACAAACTGTTGGAGGCTATGGAGAACGGAAAGAAGGCAACTGACAAAGATGTCATACAGTCAGCTGTTGTGTATTGAAAAATCGAAAAATGAATAAAGCTTCCTGGTGGTTGGACACAGGCAAAGATCTTACACTCTTGTTTGTATGTTTATCTCTGTGTGTCTGTAAGAATGATGAGTCTGGGCAAGTCTGTCAGTGTGGGTGTGTCCGTTATGACGTCACTGGGGCAAGTGTGGGCAAGTCTGTTTAGAAGGGTGTGTCTGTGATGACGTCACTGACTGGTCTGGGCATGTTTGCAATACTTGTATTTGATTGGACGACACCTTTGAGTAGTCTATTAAGACAGTACATAAAACTTAACACAGCCATAATATATCACATTGAGAGAAGACGATCATCCCTACAACATGGCCTGTGCAGGAGAAATCAACAACAACGATATGTCGGGAGTGTATCCTGATGTACAGACTCTTTGCGAAGTGGTCCAAGACATGTGTGATTATGGGTATACCAAACTGTGTCTGCGAATGGTGATGGATGACTGCTATGGCTGTCAGGTCAACCATCCCTCACAGCGTAACCATCCCTGTCTCTACATGGACGAAGAAGATATGAGAGAATATAAGCAGCGCAGTCTGGTCTGTGTGGATTTCAAGAAAGTGTACGAAGACTTCGTAGACTGCATGAAGCGGACGGGTCTGATGTCTAATATGCCATCAGAAAACAACCTGCGCATGAAGTTTGACCAGTGGTACAAACAGTGTGAAGAAGAAATCAATCGAGCTGCTGACATGGAAGTTGATCACCAGACTGGTCGAGCTCCTGATGCCGTCGACGGTACTGTAGACATGCAGGCTGAACATCTAACTGGTGACGGATCCCAGCACGTCCGCGCCCTGATTAGGGATATCGTAGTCAACATGATGGAAAACACTAAAGAGACAGCGGTCTGAAACTCTACGAGCCAAGAGTCGATCTGTGATACTTGAAAACCATGTTGTTTTGAATAAAAATTGTTCCGAGATTGAAGAAAATTGCGTCTGTCGTTTCTAGAATTGTGTGTGTGTATGTGTGTGTGTGTGTGTGTGTGTGTGTGTGTGTGTGTGTGTGTGTGTGTGTGTGTGTATAAAGTAGGCTATCCCTAGAATTATTAGCACATTTGTTAAGAAATATTGAGTCGAGGATAGACATGGGGTGTGTCGTGTCGTCAAACATGATGTCGGGGGTACTGTGTAGTGTGCAGTACGTGTGTACCTGTATTGGCGAGCTGCTGTGTGACTATGTAAGAGCATTGAAAGGACGGTGGTTTACGCCAGGGACAAACCGACAGATGTACAGAACCCGATGTATGCAGGACCTTCGAACTGTATAAAGTACTGAATCCTTTTGAATCACCAACCATTTTGTTAACACTACGAGTTGTGTGAAGACATGGGTTGTCTCTCTAATAGTCTTATATCGGGAAAGAAATTGAGATGTTTGGTAAACCGCATACAGTGTGGGTGTGCCTGTGCAGGGGTGCGCTTGTGTGTTGTTCTTAACAGAGGGAAATGGTCTCATCGTCGGGGAAAAAGAAGCGAGGCAGGCGCCCCAAACACACCTACAAGCCAGGGAAATGGCAGAGAGTCCTTCACAGAGCATACTTTGATCCTAGACATCCTGGAGGATATGGGGGTGTTGAACGATTGTACCTCACAGTCGGAAAGAAAAACGGAATAAGTAGGAAACAAGTAAAAGAATGGCTCAGCACCCAAGACGCGTACACGCTACACAAGCCAGTAAGGCGTCGATTCAGGAGAAACCGTGTGATAGTGGGAAAAATCGATGATAAGTGGGAAGCTGACCTTGTTGATATACCTAGCCTGACAAAGTACAATGACGGCTATAGGTATATTTTGACATGTATTGACGTGTTCTCAAAACATGCCTGGGCCGTTCCTATGCAAAATAAGAAAGGCACTACTCTGGTGGAAGCATTTCAGACGATTATGGACGACGGAAGAAAACCATGGCGGTTGCAAACCGATCAGGGTAAGGAATTCCTTAATCGGAACTTTCAAGCTCTCCTGAAAGATGAAGACATCGAATTCTTCACCACGTTTAACGAAGAGACAAAGGCGAGTGTTGTGGAACGCTTCAATCGCACGCTGAAGACACGGATGTGGAAATACTTTACGGCCTCCAACACGTATCGTTATGTGGACGTCCTTGACGATCTCATGTGGTCGTACAACAATTCTTACCACCGTAGTATCAAGATGACTCCCCTGGAAGTGAACAAGAACAACCAACGCCTGGTATGGCACACTCTATACGGTACAGAGAAAACCCTCAAATCTGTCAGCTTTAAGTTTGAGCTGGGGGATAAGGTTAGGATTAGCAAAACTAAAATGAAATTTGATAAGGTATACACACCGAATTTTTCTCGAGAAATATTCACAGTTTCCAAACGCATTGCACGAATACCTCCTGTGTACAGGGTGACGAATTACCACGGGGACGAGTTGCAAGGTGTCTTTTACGAACAGGAACTGCAAAAAGTCACCAAGACGGACGACGTCTATCTGGTGGAGAAAATCATTAAAAGTCGGAAGCGCGGTGGGAAAACGGAACATTTGGTTAAGTGGAAAGGATACCCGAGCACATTCAACAACTGGGTGAGAGAGGAGGACGTCTCTTCAGCGTGATTAAAAACAACATCCCCATACAGTCTTCAAGTAGTCGCGACTTTACATCCAACATGTCAGCATCTTTTTACGTGACGCTACCAAGCGATGGATCGACAGATGTATTCCCTGAAAACACTCGTACAAACTACAAAATCAGACTTGCTAACCACATTGAATTAACTGGAGACTGGGAAGTGGCCTTAGTCGAGATTCAGTATCCGCACTCGTGGAATAATGTCTCAGACGGTCAGAATTCGCTGGCGTTCAGGGAAATTGAGGGAGAAGTCTTTGCGCCTGAAAAAAATTCTTTCTTTAAAATACCGCCTGGACATTATTGTGATATCATGCAACTTGTACAGGCTTTGAATACTGCTGCTTCTGCACAATATCCGCAAATCGACGCACAGTTTTCGACATTCAGTTACAGTAAGACGGACAAACGCGTAACAATGTCACTACCCCCAACGGTAGTACCACCAAAGTTTGTACTGGTGGGTACTTTGGCTGAACAGTTGGGGTGGAGGGATCCGAAGCAGGCTGTGACGAGTTGGTGTAAGGCAGCGACACCGCCAGACATCAACTTAGGACTACACTCTTTGTACATTTATTGTAACCTGATTGAAGATCGTTTGGTGGGGGGAGTTTAAGTTCCTCTTCTACGCATTGTCAAAGTCCAGGGACAGGACGGAGAGGTGGTCGATCATGCCATTCGCACACCACACTACATGCCGCTGGCAAGGAAACGTTTTGAATCCGTGGAGATAGATATAAGAGACGACAACGGGAATTTTATCCCATTTCAGCTTGGGAGAGTGATAGCGACACTTCATTTCAGACAGAGAAGGTCTGCGTACTTTTCTTGAACCTATCACCACAATGACTCAACGAGGCGGACAGCTACGTGTTTTCAGAGGAACCCAGCGCGGGTATGGGTTGGAAGGTATCTTTAGAGGACTTTTTAGAACGGCATTACCTCTACTGAAGCAAGGCGGTAAAGCTGTCGGTCGACAAGCACTGAAGAGCGGCATCAACTTTGCACAAGATGTGATAGAGGGGCATAATGTCAAAACGGCAGCCAGAAAACGAGCGGGAGAATTTGGACGCAACATGATAGCGCCAAAGGTCAACAAAACAAACAAGCAGGGTCCAAAACCCCGGAGGGCTACCCAGAACCCTGTTCGGAAACGCCCCATAAATACTCTGAGAAGAGGCAGGATCGTCAGTTCTAAGGGTCAGGCCACCAAGCGCAGACGTGTCTCCCGCGACATATTTGATTGAGAAAATTATCATGGCGCATCTCCACCCACTATCTGATAAGTGTACAAAATCGGAGCTGGATCTCTTCAACGTCCCACCAACACAGACAACGATTCAGGACGGTCGATGGATTGAATATCGTCCTGTTGCAAACTTGTCAGAATCCAGCCGTCTGTACATGCAATTAGCTCACTGGCATGATTTTAAAAATAAAGGTTATGATAATCATATTATATGTATAGCTTATTCAATGTATGGCTTCATAGTTTATGTGATTGTTAATAATTAAGGCCAAGTTGATTTGATTGTATGGATGGCATCTGTGCGCGCATCGGTTTTCGTTAATTTAAAGCTAAGTTTACGACAATGATACAAAACATCTGGAAACTAAGCAAACATACTCTGTAAATTTATTACTGTAATTCCCAATTTTTTTTCACTGTACCGCAACGTAACGCAAGCGGGAGGTCTATGTTCACGGTTTCACTGTAACCTCTGTACCGTGAACCTATTATTACAGTTAGGAAATAATTCCTGGACTTTCTTTTTCCTGCAACTGTCACCACCGTGAATATATAGTTCCGCGAACATGACCATGTTTCTCAGACCGTGAAAATTTTGCTACCGTTAGTAGTAGTTGCAATTTCGTCATTAGTAGTATTCAGATACCTGCAATATATAACTTGAGATTGAGATAAGTGTAAAGTAAAGCTGTCGAGATTTAAAGTGCTTGTCGTTGTATCTTTGTAAAAAAATAAGGGAGATAATGGCCAAGTGCCATTTTTGTAAATATCTGTCGAGATTCAAAAAGCTTGTCCTTGTATAATTGCAGTATGATTTATTCAGAATCTTCTATTTTTGTATAGGGAGGGAGATGGAGTGAAATATTACATTTGCTCCGAAGCAAATGTTGGCCTTTCTAGTTGTACATTCGTTCCCCGCTGGGCTAAATACAGGTCGCACATTGACAGTCATTATTATGTACATTACTCCCCCCGGGGGACAATAGTGACTCCTAAAGCAATGAAGGCACTTTTCAAACTCAAGGCTCTCATATTCTCTAACAAATATTTCAGTCAATCTAGGTAAGAGTCCTTTTTGACAAATTTGTGAAGCCCATTTTCATGTATGGGTCGGAAATCACATGTTTTGATTCTACCTCCAAAACTATAAAAATTATTGCTTCTCATTCTGGAAGCATTTACGAATCTTCTCCAAAGAAAGTTTTTTCTACCTTACTAAACATGCTCAATATTCAAGATAGCCTTCCTGCTACTATAAGAAGAAGCACCTCATCTGCCTTGAATTCCACTTATATTGTCAATTTCGAAAGAAACAAAGATAAAGAAATATTAATACAACATGCCAGTAGTCAAACTTTAGAAGAAAACGGAGTCCAAATTATAAACATACATTAAAATCAACATATTCCTGAATTTGATATTATTAATATGCGCTTTCAGAAATTTCTGTTAGGTGTACACTCCAAAGCGTCAAATGATGGCGTCAGAGGAGAACTAGGAGCTTTCCCAGTTATAATTGATACAAAAATTCAACTCATAAAATATTGGCATCGTTTAGTCAATTTACCCGAGGACGCCCTTCTTCGTGAGGCATACAATGTTGTTAGTTGTGAAGAACATGACTGGATCGTTCATGTATATAATATCCTCAACTACCACGGTTTTGGACATATATGGCTAAACCCGCAGAATTATCATATAAATTTGATTACCACTCCGTTACGGCAACGTTTACAAGATATTTATATTCAAAATTGGCACTGTACTATTAGAAACGATTCAAAACTTTCCGTCCTTTCTACCTTAGACAAACATTATAAACAGGAAAACTACATTTCCCACATAAAAAGCCTTGATATACGAAGAGCAATCACAAAACTCAGGATTGGCTGTCACAAATTAAGTATGGAAACAGGAAGATTTCAGAAAATACCTGCTGACCAGAGGGTTTGTCCATTCTGTCCAGAATTAATAGAAGACGAATACCACTTTTTAATTGTTTGTCCCAAATATTCTGATATACGTAATTCCTTATATGCAACTATATCATATGCCAAAAAACAGTTACTCAAGCAACTGGATATGATTTTGAAAACGTCAGACGTTTCAGCTAGTATCCACTAGCTTTCGTCAGTGACTGAGAGACCAGAGGGGAAAGCAGGTTTATATACACAACCTGTTGATTGATATGCAAATAAAGTGAAGACAAATTTTTGGAAGTCGAAAAAGGAACAAAAGTCAGACAAGTCAAGACAAGATGATGCAAATTAGTCTGAAAGCTCCTGTTATACAGGGCAGGAGCTTAAGTGTTGTCTGTCCTCGGGGCTGGGAGTGCCAAATCCCAAGTGCCGGAAAGATCGACCCGTAGCCCCCCTTCCCTGTTGAGGGTGGGGTTGTACATTCTTTCATATATTGCCTCTTTAACACCCCGTTGAGGGTAGCTGCTGACTTCTTTGACCACATCGACCAGATAGATGACAACATCAAGTTCACACAGGAGCCAAGCCATGACAACATGCTCCCTTCCCTAGACGCCAAAACTATCGTAGAGGAAGATGGCAACCTTCGTTTAGAAGTGTACAGGAAACCAACCCACACTGATCAGTACCTGGCCTTTGATTCCCACCACCCTTTGAAACACAAACTAGCAGTGATCAAAACTCTCTTCCATCGTGCAGACAACATTGTCACTTCAGACCAAGCCAAAACGGACGAACATAGACACCTCCGAGGTGCCCTGGCTAAATGTGGCTACCAAAACTGAACTTTCAACAAAGCGCTCAAACCTTCAGATCAGTCTAAGAAAACCCAGAAGTGCAAACCATTGACCAACAAAAACAAGGCCAACATCACTATTCCGTATGTCCAAGGAGTATCTGAGAAACTCCGACGGATCTTCCAAAACTTCAAAATAGCCACTAACTTCAAACCTCACTCAACCCTCAGACAAAGACTGGTACACCCTAAGGACTGACCTCACAAGGGTACCAAGGCGAATGTTATTTACAGACTCAAATGTGAGGAGCCCAATTGTAACAACACCTACATCGGAGAGACAAGTCGACCGCTTAAAGTAAGGTACAAAGAACATTGCCGACCTAGTGCCAACGGCTACTCCTCAGCTATTTTCCACCATCTACAACACAACCAGGGTCACTCTTTCACACTCGAGTCCACGGATGTCTTAGACCGCGAAACACGCTGGTGGGAACGGGGTGTTAAAGAGGCAATATATGAAAGAATGTACAACCCCACCCTCAACAGGGAAGGGGGGCTACGGGTCGATCTTTCCGGCACTTGGGATTTGGCACTCCCAGCCCCGAGGACAGACAACACTTAAGCTCCTGTCCTGTATAACAGGAGCTTTCAGACTAATTTGCATCATCTTGTCTTGACTTGTCTGACTTTTGTTCCTTTTTCGACTTCCAAAAATTTGTCTTCACTTTATTTGCATATCAATCAACAGGTTGTGTATATAAACCTGCTTTCCCCTCTGGTCTCTCAGTCACTGACGAAAGCTAATGGATACTAGCTGAAACGCCTGACGTTTTCAAAATCATATCCAGTTGCTTGAGTAGCTGTTTTTTGGCATATCGTATTACCTGGATGTCTAACCTTCATCGATGCAACTATATCAACTTCTATACCAGAATTTCTCGCCATGAATTCATCTAGCAAATTCAGATACTTGTTGACTTTTGACAATCCATACATTGTGAATATAGGACAGTATTTTAAAGAATGTCTAAACGTAAGAAATTCTTTTAATGATTGTATAAGAGCCTTTTCATCCCATATCACCTAGTATTGTACTACGTAGACTGATTTGTTAGATTTGTTCTCTCATTTCTGCCATACTTTGTACCTTGTACATTGTTGCGTAATAAAAGTCATCTATGATATTGTCTTACCAAAGGAAGTACTCTGAGAGAAACAACTATAGAGAGAGACAGACAAACAGGCAGTGAGAGGAAGAGGCAGAGAATAAAGTATACTTCTTACAACAACAGGTATCCGACTTGTTGGCGGAGGTTCCACCTCATCTCAAGGCAGAGTTGAGGTGTCCATGCCGGCCAATGGGGGACGGTCTGTGACAACAGTTGGGGGCTGAGTGACGCCCATGTGGTCTGTCGTCAGCTGGGATATCCCGGTGCAAAAGCAGCTCTTGGATCAGCAGCTTTCGGGCGGGGGTCTGGGCCGATCTGGCTGGACGAAGTAACCTGCGATGGTTCCGAGGCAACCATTTCTGACTGTGGACACAACGGTTGGGGGATACATGACTGTGGACACGGAGAAGATGCCGGAGTTGATTGTGAACAAGGTATGCCCGAAAACAATTCAAACTCTACTACTTGAGATTACGGATAATGTTATATTATGTTATGTTATGTTATGTTATGTT
Source organism: Branchiostoma belcheri (assembly GCF_001625305.1). Lineage (NCBI taxonomy): Eukaryota > Metazoa > Chordata > Leptocardii > Amphioxiformes > Branchiostomatidae > Branchiostoma > Branchiostoma belcheri. Next base: position 6,428 of record NW_017804155.1, on the reverse strand, counting down.
ATGTTATGTTATGTTATGTTATGTTATGTTATGTTATGTTATGTTATATTTGGCCAAAAACGTACTTACTGAGCAACTGATATAACCAATCCAAACAAATGCAGATTTGTGNCCCTGTGTTGCCTTTGGATTCTGTGTCTTTGCATGGATTGATCTACACATAGTATGTTCAACCCTATGATTATAGTATGAACCAAACACTGACCCGGGGAGATATCCCTTCGATACATTTTTCAGTCAAGTGGAGTTTACAATTTGGAAATTCAATTTGTGGCGTATACCACATAAGAATCACAACATGAGTTAGGTTACTCCCAAAACATGTGTTAAAAATTGCCAAAAATTGCACTCTGTATTATAGATTGCCAAAAAAATGATTTTCACTTTGAAAATCCTCACCAAAACGTCCACGACTTTTGGAGAAGCTGTAATTTATTCATATTGTTATGCAGGTCAAGGTGCAAAAGGCTATTGTTCCTGTATGCAAATTCAACATTCCAATGACAAGATATATGAAAGGCTAATTGTTCCTGTATGCAAATTCAACATTCCAATGACAACATTATGAATGGTCCTGTAGCAGCATTTCATTATGTACCCCCAAAGTCAAACACAATTGTCAACAGTGAAAGACTTGCAAACTTATATTACAATTTCAAAACCGCGATTGAAATGAAATCAATTTATGTCGGAAGACTCATGATCAAGACCATTACCAACTCGGCCCAGTCAACTTGGCCCCAAGTCAACTTTTTGAAGTGGTTTCCACCAAGAAGGTTTAAAATCTTGTATTTTACCTTCTTGTTCCCGTGTATTGCTGCAGCCAGACACATATTCCTCATACTAGTAACAGCCATGGGATTGGCACAGGTCCGGAAAGGTAGGAGGACATAACTACGTAGTGAACAACGAGTGCCAACACACTGCCACTAGCGGTCAGCTCAATATTCAACCCATGAAAAACAGCCAGCGTACTAGCCATCTTAGCACTAGTAAATTGCTGTTTGTTTTACAATGGGTGAAACCTTGAATTCACCCGGAATTCACCATTTTGTCATATAGGTGCCATATTCATTTTCACCCAGTATATTTACATGGAAACAATAGCAAATGGCACCTTGGAAATTCACCCAGATTCCCAGAAAAGTACGCAGATTTACGCAAAAAAACCCATGGCCAGTGCTTTTTCACCCATTCTGGATTTGGTAGTGTCATGTTGTCAAAATTGGCTTTTATCTTCTTTTTTTTCCGATCAGAAATCAGTGTGTTTTACCCTGGCGCGGAGTAGGTGTTGTGTCCCAAACTGTGCCTGTCCCAAACCGAGCCTTAGCGGGAACAGAACGGGACACGGCCTGACTGTCCTGAACCGTGCCCGGAAGTGCTGTCAATCATAGTGATTGGCGGGAACCTAAGCATAATTATTCACGCCCACGATTTCTTATATGGCTAGATTATGTGACATTACGAGTCTGCGTACATGTGCTTTTAAAACGCAGTGTTATATTTGGTCGAAATGAACTTAGATAATAAAATACAGAGACTACCTATAGTTAATACAAGAAAGAAACTCGCTTGGGACACATGTTATGAGAACTGTGTTCAGTTCCATAGCTTAACCCTACCTAGACCGGGGGGGGGGGCTAAAAGTGCCCGCGGCAACTTTGATGTCACCTAGCCTCTGAACGGCTAGCAGTAGAACGGCCAAACTTGGTGACTTTTCCTAGAATATTGTTGGCAACAATTCCCTATCATTGGAATAAGATAATAATTTTTTTGTGTTGCCATGGCAACGGGTTTCTGACAGGCATTTTTTGCTAAATTTACTACTTTTTGTTTCAACAATAGAATTTTATGGGTTTTATGTCAAGTTACTCATGGTTTCTAATATTAATAACATCCCATATAATTTTATATACATTTTATCATTAAATATGCATAATTTATGCAAATTTGATGACGTCATTGGCCAAAATCCAAGATTGCGGACCATATCATTAGAACAGGTATATACAGGTTATGTTCATTAAAATTTCATCAATACTTCCATTTCTTTTTCCAAAAAATGTTTAAATGAAGGTCTTTAGTATGTTTAAAATGTATTTTAGGCTTTATCATGAAAAAAAACTTTTTGAAAATTCAAGATTGATGATCCAAGATGGCGGATATCTTAAATATGCATGACGTCATTTTATGACGTCACCGGTGTTGCTACGGGCAACATAAGACTTAGTACACCATAATATTCTTTCATAAACACTTTTGATACAGTTATGTTGAATACCATTCAGTTTTCAGGGAAAAACCTATTTAGACGGTTTTGTCTAATAAAATCACATTAATGACGTCATAATGACGTCACATTACGTCATAACGACATAAAAATTATAGATATGATAAATCTTCACTAGTACACCATTCTCTGAAAATTTGGTGGTCATACGACATACCGTTCGCGAGTTCTTAGGGGGGGGGTTCAAAAAAGCCCGGTCTAGGTAGGGTTAAATAATACGTGTCCAGAACTGTGTGCGGTCAGGCACGGTTCTGGATAGTCCCCCGCGTGTCCCGGAATGTAGATTTTCCCCAGGCACGGTTTGGGACACGCGCCGAGTGTCCAAAACCATGCCAAAGCACGGTTTGAGACAAGGCATCCGCGTGTCCCGAACTGGGCTCAGTCCCCAGGCACGGTTCGGGACACACGCTGAGTGTCCCAGACCGTGCCCGGGCATGGTTTGGGACAAGGCCATCGCGTGTCCAGAACTGTGCTCGACCTGAGGCACGGTTCTGAACAAACACTTTGTTCATCTACAAGTTGATTTGCTCTAGTCTGTCGTGGATACGCGTCAGGACAATCCAGATCCGTGCGTGGGGTTGGTGGATAAGCAAGTGTTGTTTCCGATTCCAGGACTGAGCTTGGGTCAGTCTGCTTTCTTGGGTATACCACATGCTGTGTTGTATCAAGAACTGTGTTTACACTGTGTTGCAGAATGATACAAGACTCTCTATTTGGACACTACATGTAAGTCGTAGACCAGCGTGAAATGTAAAAATGTACTTTACAGAGCAAGAATTGTACCGATCTTTTCTTATTCTTACCCCGACGAAAAACAAAGATGGCGGCCTAAAACAGTAAACAACACCACCAGAAGGCTCCTCCCTCAAAACAATAAGCTCCACCCCCAAAGCACGGAATGGGACAAGGCCCTTCTGTGTCCAGAACTGTGCTCGGTCAGGCACGGTTCGGGACAGTCCCCGCGTGTCCCGAACTGTGCTCAGTCCCCAGGCACGGTTTGGGACAAGGCACGGTTCGGGACACAACAGCTGTTATCCAGATACAGTCCGGGGCTATTCCAAAATAGCAACCTTTTGCGTTTCCTGACTACAACGTACTTAATTGTCATCACGCAACTGTCCCACAACACTTTCTACACATCCTGATACAACGCTTCCGGACTCTTAAAGGGTTTGAACCGATCCTGTGTGTAAAAACAGTAACTTCTGCCCAGTACCAAATACGAAGCTGAGTCGCGCCAATGGACTCCGCTGGCGGTATACGCCGTCTCGATCAGACTGATCAAAACTCAACAAAAACGGGTCAATCCCAACAGATTTTATTTTGTTCCAGTAACGAGAGGTATGAGTGGTGGTAAACTCGTCGTGTAATAGGACAAAGGACAGTTTACCTAACGTTTGTCGGCCATTTAGACGTTTGGAAACTAGCTGTAGAGATGCACCGCGAAATGGCGTCGCACGGGACATGAGGGGTTATGACGTCTTGATGACGTGTGGTGAATAAGCTCTATAGCAGACGTGGCCTCTAAAAAAACACAAACAAGAGTTCCGCGATCTCATACCTTCGCCAAATGATGTTAACCCTTGCGGTTGACGAATCATACAATTTTAACCAATGATTTTGTAAATAAGGGCCTCATTTATATGGATTACATCAGTTGTTCATATTCCCCACCCAATGACAACCTTATCTTAAGAAAAAGGCCATTATAGCACTTCCTCATAAATTATGCAAATGAGTCCATGATTTGAATAAATTATGTTTATTTATGTTCACCTTGACTTAACTTCCAAAGGTGGCAAGTTTGAAATTCCCAGCAGTTACAACAATTAAATTGTCATTAATTATGCAAATTAGGTCCTCATTAACATAGTATATATCCTCAGATGTTTTTTCTTGTTCTCAAGTAGATGTCACAAGTGTTTCATAGTTCTATTATCGAACAAAGCAGATGTATAGAATTTCCTCATTAATTATGCAAATTAGCGCCTGGTTTGCATAATTGTCATCTGATTATGTCAAGCATCAGTTCAACTACCTACTTACCAAAAATCACGACAATCCGTCAACCGGTTCTTTGTTATCCTCATTCAAAAAGTTGTCAACAAATGCTCCTGCAGTTCCAGAACAAGCGGCTAGAGGACCCCAACTCATGTCACTTCCTTCCTATCCCAAGAACTATCTGTCATCCAAAATTCGTGACCCTAGCATGTCCAGATCACGAGATATCAAAACCAGAAGTTCTGCTGCAGTACCTAGGAAAGCCGCCAGGGCGCCCAAAATTTAATCATTTCTAGGTCTTATGAAGACCAACCCACCTACCAAGTTTCATTCCAATCCACCCACTGCTTCTCGAGTTATCTTGCTAAACCACACACACACACACACACACACACAGACAAACGCTACTGAAAACATAACCTTCTTGGCGAAGGTAAAAAAACAACAACGTACGGACGGCGGGTTGTCACAGAGCCTCAATTAAAAGGTAGTAACAAAAGGTAATACCTTTTGTACACGTCGATGGATATGATTGTGAACTTGTAACATGATTGTGTTTATTTAGCACAGTCGGGCAAAGATGTACAATAACGATTATCTTGAATGTTAATCTTTGTCGATAGAAGTCATCATGAAACAAGTTTGAACTGCGCCAATTATATACATATTGAATCGCCTGGACATTCAGTCTCATTGGTTAAGGAAAGAATCTTGGACACAGAATCGGACGTTTTCGCACAAGGGATTAAAGAGGCAATCTACATCAGGGCATTACAATCATCCCTCAACAGAGACGGGGGGCGCCACAGACTTTCTACAACCTATGATCCACTGATTACGAAGTCATGTGTGTTATCTGCGTATATTGCTCGTTCCTTAACAAAGACTGGAGTTGTAAAGTTGAACATTTTGGTGAGGCATATTTCTTGTGATGGATATTGCAGTTCAAACTTGTTTCATAAGTACAATAAAGGTATTCATTCAGTAATACACTGAGAAAATAGTTTCAAATGATGTGCATTATTATCATCATAAATACTCCTATTTGTAAAGGAAAGTTGTACCTCTGCCAAAAGGGCGCACTCGAATGACATTCGGATAGCCCAGCATCCTGCAGACAACTTCTGCATCCTTCAAGTCGAAACCGTTGTGACAAACTGTGCCCCATCTGGAACTGTCGGCCGGTCGGACTTCCACACGCCCCTCGTTTGGACCGGAACCTTCGACAAGACGGATTCTGCTGGAATCTGAAAATGAAACAATCATCCTATTAACGATAATATAGTAATACAGAATTCTTTTTATTAGAACATTGCATCACTGTTTATCATGTTACGATGCAAAATTTCATTCCAACGAAAAGAGTACACAAGAATCAAATTTTAACCAACACTGTCGCCTTTATGATAATGATCAATGACCTATAACTTGCATACGTGAAACTCGCGAGGGATACTGTTACAGACACGAGACCTTATTCACTTTACCGATACGTGACGTCAACAAACGTAATAGAGACGGATGACGATATAAATTCCCTGTCACGTTTGATGAACTGTTGACGTCACATATCATTTATGTCTCATAAGGTCCTGTCTATGTAACCGTAACTCTCGCGCATTTCCGTTAGAAAGTGATTGGTCATTAATTATCCTGATGAATGAGGTGGTCGTTCTTGAGTTATCGTGCTAAATCACATCTAAATTACCAAACGCTACCCAAAACATATTTAACCTCCTCCTTCCTTTTGCGGTAATGCCCATCGTCCATCTTTTTTGTGGCTAATACGAAACGTTGATTCGCCAGGCCTCCTTTGGGTACTTTGTAGTAATCACCAACTTGCATGCCACTACTCATTTTCGAAAGGTGTGGTGAAGTGTGGTTCTCGGAACCTTCATTTTATGTCCTATCCGAGGAACCTAACTGAATCTAAGTACTAATTTTGAGTGAAGTGACGAAAGCCTTGTAAGTGCCTTTTCCGAAGGGACAACGTCGGGGCATGTAGGTAAAATCTAACCAAAGATCCATGGATTCCGGGCCGATTCCATCTAGGCGAATGTGAAACACCATAGCGCTGGGGTACATTTGTACCCCAGTTACGTACGCTGAGTATACGGATTAAAATAGAACGTACCTG
>NW_017804154.1:2313246-2325619 GCF_001625305.1 Branchiostoma belcheri | reverse complement strand
AAGTATAGATCATTATAAAGGAATTGAAAGTCGTTGCAAGTTTTTAAATTATATGGTTACTCTGTTGCAAGGTGTTAAACACCTACAGGTGGAGACCAGCTACGGTACAACTTCCTGCCATTTTCTTTGCTGTAACACGACATGACGTCAAAACGACGTCGTGTGCGTTACTTTTCTTAGTAGAATATCAAAGTATGGATCATTGTAAAGGGATTGAAAGTCATTGCAAGTTGTAAAATTATATGGTTACTCTGCTGCAAGGTGTTAAACACCTGAGAACGGAGACCAGCTACTGCCACAACTTCCCGCCATTTCTTTTCAGTTTAAGACGACATGACGTCAAAACGACGTCGTGTGCGTTACTTTTCTTCCTAGAATATCAATGGACGTCACGCTGACAAGCGGACTGAAGTGGGGTGCACATATTAATAATATCACAACTAAGGCGAAGCAGACATTGGGAGTGATTAAACGTAATCTGTGGGCATGTCCAACTAGAGTAAAATCAATTGCATACACGTCACTTGTAAGACCGAACCTAGAATACGCTGCGACAGTATGGGATCCATTTACAAAGAAAGACAATGACAAATTGGAAAGGGTACAGAATCAAGCTGCAAGATTCTTTATGAACAACTATGTAGGAGGTGGTAGTGTCACGGAAATGAAAAGAAACCTACAGTGGACCTCACTGGAAGACAGAAGAAAGATGTCTAGACTATGCATGATGTACAAACTGACTAATAAACTGGTGGATGTCCCAACTACTAAGTACCTAATACCAGCCCAGAAGAGAACAAGAAATAGCCACGCATTCAAGTACCAGAGTTATCAACCAAGGATTGAGGTGTTCAAGAATTCATTCTTTCCTAGAACTATCGCAGAGTGGAACTCACTGTCACCAAGTACAGTAGGGGCATTGTCAATAGATAGCTTTAAACAATGTCTAGAGCTAGAAGTTCAAGGGTTAGGTGTAACAAGTCGATCGGTATAATATAGCCAGCTGCCGCCGCGCCGCGTGCCTGCGAAGCTGGTGTGTTACGCCGAAAGGCGGTTATACCGGCTATACAGATACAGAATGTATGGATCATTGTAAAGGGATTGAAAGTCATTGCAAGTTGTAAAATTATATAGTTACTCTGCTACAAGGTGTTAAACACCTGAGAACGGAGACCAGCTACTGCCACAACTTCCCACCATTTCTATTCAGTTTAAGACGACATGACGTCAAAACGACGTCGTGTTCGTTACTTGTCTTACTAGAAGATCAAAGTATGGATCATTTAAAATGGATTGAATGTCATTGTAATTCTTAAAATTATATGGTTACCCTGCTGCAAGGTGTTAAACACCTATAAGTGAAGACGAGTTACGGTACAACTTCTCGCCATTTTCGTTTATTTAACACGTCATGACGTCAAAACGACGTCGTGTGCGTTACTTTTCTGAATAGAATATCAAAGTATGGATCATTATAAAGGGATTGAAAGTCATTGCAAGTTGTAAAATTATATGGTTACTCTGCTACAAGGTGTTAAACACCTACAGGCGGAGACAAGTTACGGTACAACTTCCCGCCATTTTCTTTAGTTTTAGACGACATGACGTCAAAACGACGTCGTGTGCGTTACTTATCTTACTAGAATATCAAAGTATGGATCATTATAAAGGGATTGAAAGTCATTGCAAGTTGTAAAATTATATAGTTACTCTGCTACAAGGTGTTAAACACCTACAAGGTGGAGACCAGTTACGGGTACAACTGCCCGTCATGTTCTTCAGTTTAAGACGACATGACGTCAAAATGACGTAGCGTGCGTTACTTTTCTTACTAGAACACCAAAGTATGGATCATCATAAAATGATGGAAAGTCATTACGAGTTATAGAATTATGTGCTTAATCTGACGCAAGGTGTTTAACACCTGAGGGTGGAGACCATTCACTTGAATCGGCCGCCAGCATCAGCAGATTATGATATTGTCGCTAGGTGTCGTTTCTAAGTCTTTAATTTGCACTTTATCGTTTAATTGGTACTTTATGATTTTATTCATCTTTGAATTGATATTCTATGCGTTATTACAGACCATTTGCAACAATTCCCCATTCGTGATTTTTCTTTGGGGTCGATTTAGGAAATTTCTGGGATTTCGAATCTGTATTTGAATTAGCTGCTATGCTCGGTTTAGTCCCGAATCGGCGGCTGAAAGGGCGGCTACGAATCGGCGGCCCAATCGGCGGCCTACTTCAGGTTGGTGGCAAACCTGTTATATCACCGGCTAAAGGTCAAAAGGCAATGGCTCAAACTAATATCTCTGAAGAGAGTGTAAAATCTTATGTTAATTCCTCCAGGTTCATTCAAAAATCCCATCAAGGATACTCACTGATATTCATCTTGTTTATAATAGTAACTTATTTCACGAAAATACTTGTAAATAAAAGTCCAAGGCTATGAACAAAAGTGAAAATCACCCACTAAAAGTGGACCCGTCTGAATTGCAGGGGTCATCAGTCATAGGTCAAGTGTCTCGAGTGTAGAAATATTCCTCTAGATTTAGTTTGCGAATTTACTCTAATAGCAGGCTTATTCGCTGCAACCTACCGGGCCATGGCTGCCAAAAGTGGGAAGAAGTCTGTGCTCTTCGTCTGTCTTGGTAAGTTCTCGCAAATCTTTCAAATCACCGCTGCCAAATGTCAAATTAGTGCCAACATAGACTACAAGAGTTTGATGAAATTTTATTTTTAGACAGGAAAACGAAAAGGCCCGTGTTGAACGAAGAAACGTTTTCTTCAGAAAATTGTATAATAGTTATATTTATTAAGAATATTAACATATTATTAATTATATTAATATAAACAGGTAATATCTGCCGGTCACCCATAGCAGAGGCTGTTTTCACCCACCTGGTGAGAGAGAAGGGGCAACTGGAACAGGTCAGAGTATTCGTGATCATAATTTTGTCAAAATATGTCACAGAACTGTAGTTTGAACTGTAGAACAGTGTAGAACTGTAGAAATTTGTTTGCATAATACTTTGGTTTTTAAAGTTTGACGAAATAAATTTTTCTGTGAACAATTTTTGTCACATAGATGACTGAATAGTGGTTTGGCTAGCATACCCATATGTTAAGTCCCTTGATGATATCTGAGCTTGATGTAACACAAGGTTCAAAGTTGAAGTTAGTAACAGCATGGAGGTAGACCTCCATGGTAACAGTTACCCATTTCCTATGGTTACTAGTGTTACTATCATCTAGCCATGGCCATGGGTCATTCATTCAAAAGTATCTGTGTGTTTGTGTATGTGTATGTGACAGTGGGACATCAACAGTGCAGCAACCATCGACATGCATGTAGGGAAGCGAGCAGACCCAAGGTCTAGGGCCTGCCTAGAAAGGCATTCTGTGCCCTATGGTCACATCGTGCGTCAGGTACTTGTCAGATGCCGCTTTCTAACGTACTAACCTGTGCTGACAGTGGTTCTAACTATATGTTGTAGTGGACAGTAGACAGTGCAGGCACTCATGACTGGAATGTGGGGCTTCCACCAGATGAGAGGGGCCAGGCGTGCATGAGGAAGCACGGCGTTTATAAGGAACAGATTGCGAGACAGGTAGTTATAGTGGGCTTACATCTGTCTTGTCTTAGCTTGTTTGTAACTGTTAGTAACTGTCAGTAACTGCAACTAATAGTTACTGTAATGCACTGTATGACTCACAGTGTTGTATAATAATACCCATGGACATAGAAGTGGAATACCAAGTTTACCAAGCAATTATGGCATCTTACATGCCATACCCTCTGTTGCTGCAGTTGTTAATCTGCATATTTTTCCATGTGAAAGGTGACAGAAGAGGACTTCACCAAGTTTCAGTACATCCTCGGTATGGATCATAACAACATAAGGTAAACACTTCGCGCATTAAACATGGAAAAACCCTGAAGGGGTTAACAGATTGTACTGAATGCTTTTGTCAATAGTACACTTACATGTATTTTGATTTAAATGATGATAAACACATTTTTCAATCTGAAGATATTTTTATTTTGTGCCAGACATTTAAATGTATCAGAAGAATGTAGAATTTTTAAAAAAATTCTCAGGATTTACTCCATGACAATTGCCTGTAAAATATGTATTTTTCTTTTATAGCAACTTGAAAAACATCCAGCCTCCAAAATCCACAGCAACAGTGAAGCTACTAGGCAGCTTTGATCCTGAGGGGCAAGAGGTCATTGAAGACCCTTACTATGTAAGTGTCACATATTGTTGACCAGAAGATTCAGTTTTGCATACCAGATATATATATCACATTTGTTATAAAATTCCTTATGAGTTATGATGTACATTAAACTGTTGGATGCAATATTTTGCAGGGAGAAGAGTCTGACTTTGAGAGAGTGTATCAGCAGTGTGTGCGTTGCTGCAAGGCTTTCCTTGACACAGTGTAGAGTCCTGGAACATCCACACTCATCTGTGCCAGAAAGTGGAGAGTACATTAAGTTTGCATTGCTCAAGTAACAGAAAGCAAATTGTCTTGCAAAACTGCAAAGAATTTTCATATGGTTTAGCATTTAGTGTTGAAATATTCCATCATTGTAGAATTGAATTGATGTTAAAATTAGAACTGGATCTTTTAGGGCATGATCGTTTGCAATTGGGTCTTACTTTCTTAGTACCAAGTACTGAGATTATATGTTTAAAAATTGGAGCTGAAAAAGATAATCATTTATTGATTAACTTGTTGTTTGATGACCACTGAAACTGTGTTTAAACTAAAAGTATGTGAAAATGATTATAGCAGCTAATAATGATGCTTATGGAAGCACCAATGCAACTATTGCTGTTGGCTTGCAATTATGTCTTTTCTTTCCTTCTTCCATAAGTGAGCATGATAAAGATGCGCAAAAGAAGCTATTCAAATAAACAATGAGTCTTTATTTCACCACTTAACATAGATAATGCTCTGTAGCCTTGAAAGTAGAAAAATAAGTTAAAAACAATTTTTAAGTTGCCTCATAATACAAGTATAAAATACCTTACCAACCCTATAAATTCAAGTGCATATTATTTACACTCTGCCTTAAGAAACACCATAGGACCAAGCCTTAAGAATGTAGTAAAAAGGGCACTTAACATGAAATCCGCACACATGATACGGTTGGATATGACCAGGAAACTAAGGGCTTAGTTGACGTGGGCAGCCAGGAAGGTAACCTCAAACTTATTGCTGTCCACAATATTGTAAGATCCTCCTAACCACTCACTTAAAAGTAGATGCAGATTCTTGATTGGTTGCATTGTAAAACACAGCTGCAGCCCTCTACCAGTCTAAAACCACATTACAACATTGACTGGTCAGACAAAATTGCACATTATTGTCATCTGTAAGCTATAACACACAAACACACTTAACATACTAGTATTCCATGACCTAACAATTATCCTATTACAGTCATCAGCAGAATTCATCTCTTATCTCATGTTGTAACAACACTGTTCCCAACCATGTTACCATACCATAGTCACAACTACAAGATATGCCATGAACATTTTAGACATATTAGTGTCATCTCCACTTAGTACTTCCCCTGTAAAAAGGTGTTTTGCTGTCCATGGGTTACTAAATACATGTCACCACCTGTAGCCATGTAACACAGAAAGGCAAGGATGTGTATGGTTTGGCCCTTCAAGAACTAAGGCCTTGGTAACTGCACGTAATTGGCAGGGAAGATCCCCTTCCTGCCCTTTAACCTCCCTTCCCACCAGTCATTTTGGGTATGAGTTCTGGTCAGGACAGTAATCTTGTCTCCCTCTTGGAAGTACAGGTCACAGGGCAGCTCTCCCTCAAAGCTGAACAATGCTGTAACTTCAAACGGGCATGCCAGTCTGTCCATAAAGATGCTCTGAAGGTCTGAGAAATAGTTGTGGTTAGAGAAACAGCAAGCCCCTAACATTTATCAAATAATAATAAGAAAGGAACAATATCAGGTGTCTTGTGTCAGTGCTGCTTTCAGTGCAACGTTAATCCACTGGAAAGTCCCTTTAAATGTACATCTCTCATCCCCCAAGATGACAGATGACACATTTAGACATTGATAAATCAACACCAACCTTCTTCACTGGTTGTACGCTCCTCCACCAAACTGGTACATCTCCTTGCTGATGTGAATTTGGATCTCATTTTCCTGGACGGTTTGTCATCTGCACAGAACAATTGATAGTGAGTAGAAATATGCTGACAGAATTATCATAATAATACAGCACATCACCAAAAACATGTCCTTTGAAGCAAGCCATGTCTACAGAACTAGCATGAGTTGGAAAACAGTTTAATTTTCTTCATCTACAGAACTACATTTAGTAATCTATACTACCTTAAACCATTATTTCACACACCTGAAGTGGAAGAATTCTTCATGGACTTGCTTCTGTAGGATCCAAAATTGAAACTCTGAGGGATCAGAACATGAGAATATATCAACTGTACAAATCACAGGTATCATGCTAAAATGATGTGATCCATGTTATTGATGAGTCTGCCCAGCCATAAAACAGTAATGGTGACAGAAATCATGGCCATTACAACTCCTAACATAAACAACAATGGAGAAACACCTTGGGACGGTCAGCTTTTGCAGCTTTCTTCACAGCAGCCTTCTTGGCAGCCTCGACCAGAATTTTCTCTGCAGCTTCATAATGTCTGTGGAGGATCTCGTACAGAGGGTCTGCCACTGATGGAGGATGTACGGTCCCATTCAGGATCTCATATGCCCGCACATCCCCACCATAGAACCTGGACAACAGGTATGAAAACTTTTATCATACAAAAAGGAGAAACAAAGTAACACTAACACTCTCATAGAAAACATTGAAACAAAAACAATATGAAGGCCAATGTACAGTACATATATCAACAAGCTATGGGCCTCTGAGTTATCTGAAAATTGACTTTTTAACCTACTTCCTATTTGCATCCTTCCTTTCGATGATTCCTGTCCCTTCCAAGGATATCCCAGCAAACAGTCCTCTGGTTTTGCTGTAGGTGTATATAGCTGAAGGGCTTCTAACTGCAACATCTCCCTCCATGTTCCTGCCGAGTGGCCCTGTTTAATATATTAATAGTAAATGTAAATGATCTTCAGAACATGACATAACACACTGTGTGATATTTTAAAATGCTATCACAGTCATGCATTCAAAAGTGACATTACGAAAAAGACGATATATATGAAGAATTGGTCACCTGCTGCAATTGTGAAGTTGCCACCTAATGTCAGGTTGCCACCCTTGGAGAAAGCATCTACTGCCGATTGACTGTTTAGGATAATGACAAAGTCTGTGACCTGAAAGATAGAACCATATATTGTGAATATTGCTTGCATACATGTATCTCAATTTCAATATCCACCTACTAAATACACATATTTCAAAGAAAAGAGTGATGCTTACTTCAGCTCCAATTTCAAATCCACCTCCCAGTCCTGCAAGACCCACTGCAGATGGCGCTGACCATCCTGTCGATAAATGTCAAACAGTTACCACGACAACCTTTTCAGTACCATATGAATTTTATACAGCTTTAGATTTTCAGTATGGTACAATGGGCTCTCATATCCTCAAGATGTGCAGTCATTTTCGGAAGTGAAAATAATTGACATACCTATGACAAAGAAAAATGTCATGTTTTGATTGCACCCAATTTTTCACATTCACAGAATGACATGTCATATGTCTCATATCCCAAATGATGTTACTGCTATATGTATAATATAGGGAGAGTGATCGTGTTCAAAAAATACATTATGAATACCATATTTATCCTACAGTGACTTACTGTCCTCAGATATTCTGGCAATAACAATGCCACTGCCTCCTCTAGCGCTGACAAGGAATCCTGCCTTAAACACAGTCAGGACAGCAAGCCCACGGGCACGGGCTAAGATAGATACTGGGCAAAAACAAAGAATTATCCAGCAACAAAGAACTGATGAAAAGCAATACAAAAGAGGAAGAATGTGTCACATACAGATGTCCAAATTCCATACAGAGTAAGTATTTGTATTGAAAAAGCTGCAAAAGACATTATCAAATCAAAAATTACCCATTTTATTATTTTTTAAGAAAATGTCAATGCATAATTTAGATCTTCTTAAATGTTAATGCATAATTTAGATATGCCGAAACCATGTTATTAGATACAATTGACATGCCCCTAATTTTTACCTATTAATGTGCACAATACATGTACGAGGTAATTTCAGTAGATTGCAGAAATCCTCCCTTCTCAGTAGTTGATATGACTTACCTGGTATGATTTTGTCTGGTCCAGTTTTTGCACTTGGTACTGTGAAGTCCCTCAGGATCTTGGCAGCCTTTTTAGCCTCAGACTTAAGGCTATGTGGAACTGGAGTGTTCACCACTAGAAATTAGAAAATATGCATGCATATAAGTCTGGCCTGGTTATGTCATGTCACTAGACTCATCTTTCTCGAGAATGATTGCATATTGTACATGCATTGCAATGCCATTTGACAGTACCTATATGGCTGGATATTTCTGTTATATTATATTTTGCTACACCTGAAATAAATGCAAACATCAAATGCAAACGGGACTCTTATTATAAAGTTCCTGCAAATCTGAAGTGAGAGGTGACAATTGCTAAAAGGAGTCATATTCTATCATATAACGTTAGTAACGTATATAAAACGTCCTTGGTTCAAAGCAGCGAAAAACAACTTTGTATGTGCCCCCTCCCACAAGCTGGAAATTAAAATATCAAAGCACGGCCGAAAAACACAGAAACACGGCCATGTCAGGCAACGTAGACAGTGTCTACTTACTGATGGATAAGGCATGTGTGAGTTCCTAAGTTCGTGTGGTGTTCTATTGGCTTGCACTTGAGGAAAGCAGGCGCTGAACCCTAAAAAACGCAGCTACAGAATTGAACCGTTCGCATCACCCGCCGCCATTTTCCTTGACCTGTGATTACCTCAGGGTATCGTCTGCGCTGACACCAAACGAAACACGTCACTACTTTCGTCTCGTCGCCTGGATTATGGCAATGATTCTTCTCAGAATACACTTGAAACGTCTTTATTGACGTGTTTTGCCCCATGGGGGTTTTCTATCAACACTTGCAGTACAGCGTAATCTTGAGAAAATTAAAAGGGGTCGTAAGCACGACAAACATTCAAATCCACCACATTTTCGCGGGTTTCCCCAAGACGCAAGCTGATTGGCCAGCCCATGGGCGTGTTCCAAACAGCCCTCCTAGTTCTTAGAACATTGGAACAAGTGTTCGGACGTTCTTGAGATTCTTTCCAACGACATTCTGGTTTCGAACCGTGCAGTTGTCTCCTTTCTTTTTCGATTTCTTTTCCTTTGTTCCCAGCTCAGGAAAATCATCTGTTTCAGGTGAGCAAATGGAAATCAATTTCCTGGCGGGTTATATTTGTTTGGCTGTTTGTCTCGCTGTTGATTTCTTTGTCTAGCATTACCGCCTTGTGGTGATTCCTACCTTTTAACCTTGCCCAAACATTTTCCTTACTCTTAGGTTAACTGTCGTCAGATTTGAAAATGGAAGACGCCCAGGCTACCCAGGCTATGACGATGACTTCGCCTGACTTTGTACAGCAAGCGGTAGGACCGCTAGGACTTCCTCAGATGTTTTGGAACGACTTTAGCGTTTCGGACGAAATCTCAAGGATCACGTACAGGTTTGAACAGTTTTTCGGCATTTTCTGTTATAGACCATAGATATTGCTTCAGATGAAAGCTAACTTGATTTTTTTTAGAAAAAAAACGGTAATCTAGATTGGGAGACTCTTCAGTGAAAAGTTTACAAATGCGACGGTCGTGTATATTTTGGTTTTAGACTATGACCTTCAGAATCAGCTGTGATTTAAATGTCTTACTGGAAAAGGAAGCTGATCTCCGAATCGTACCTATCGTATTTGATCAAGACCTCTATCGTTACCGTTTGATCATCCCAGGCTTGGACCATTGCATTGGTTTTTTATTTTTCTACGTTCAATAGCACTGATCTGAAACGCGAGACTCTTGGGAAAATGGATAGTTAGAGGGCTCCAGTCTTAATGTCTGACGGAAATTTTACAACACTTGCTGAATCAGTAGGCCGGTGATTTTTGTCGTTCGAAAAGACAGTTGTCCGTCAGTGAAGTTCAATTCCACTGAGGATTTGATATATAAACTTTCAGTTCTGAGCAAAGTAGTGACCAGAGTTACATCGTAAATATGCAATGTTGCCTATATTAAACCGACGATTTCCGTCCGTTATGAAATTTGAGATGCGTGGTAGGCGAGGAAAGGCGCCGGGCGTGGGTCATTCCATTACAGTTTCAGGAAGGATACATTAACGCTGCAAATCCGGCGCATAAAAAGCGAATTTCTTTCATAATCTGTGTACTATCAAGGACCATATGATTTCCTTGGAATAATGAAATCAAAATTTTATGCAATCAAACGATCCAAAATTGGAACTTTCATACGTTTATCACTTCAGCGTCAACGCCAACCACTTCCCAGCTAAGTTGTGGATACTGGTGAACGATCCCCGCATCAAGTCCATCTACTGGGACGAGGCGGGGGAGGAAGTGGTGATCGTACAGAGCCAGTTCAAGGACGAAGTCTTGGAGAATCGCCAACTGGACGTCTTCAACACTGCCAACTGGGACAGCTTCGTCAGGCAACTCAACCTCTATCAGGTGACAATTGATGTGTAGTTTTATATATATATATATAAATGGGTCAAAATCAGCCTTGGGTCCTAGTACTTAGTGGTCTTATTGCTACAGTACTGCTTCGAAAGTGATAGCCCTGCTAACCTTACCAAAACAGCTATGGCGATGTCAAGTGATTTCTTCCTAACAAGTGTAAACAATTTCCCACTCTATATCATTATCTTTATTATGTCAACACAAGAGAGAAAGCATTCTAGTGACATAACCTCAGTGTAGAGCCACTACATATCTATTCCTTGAAGGCAAACTTAGAAATGAATTTCTAACTTAATTGTTGTTGTGATTTATCTGTTTGTTTACAGTTCAAGAAGAACATCATGGCAGCCAGACATGAAGGCAACAAGGACATCCATCGATTCCGGAACAGGTACTTCAGCAAAAGCCAGCCAGACCTGACTATGGTGAGGAGGCAGAAGAAGAGGAAGAGGCCAGACAGCACAGGTCCTGAGGACACACCCAATAAGGAGAATTACCCACCAAGTAAGGAAGAGAGTTTAGTCTACACATGACACAAGTGATTTACTGTTTTCTCTATGATTCTAACAATCTGCGGGTTCCAAGACAAAAGCCATACAATCTTAAGGCAATGGGAAGAATGGACAAGAAAATACTATTAGCTCCATTCTCTCATCCAGCTTTCATTCTTATTATCACCTGCAACATTTGTCAGCATTGATGACTTACTGTTTCTATTCTCTATTGTCCAGATCGTATGGGACCCCCTGGTTCAACACCCTTTCCCCACCCCAACGGCAGTGTAGGATTCCGACCAATCCCCATACCAAATGGCCAGGCTGCTATGCCAAACATGCCTTTGGGATCCAATGGTAGCATAGCTGTCAACAACGGATGGGCCCCAACCTACAGTGGGGAGAGGCTGCCCCAGTTCAACTCATTCTCCCAGTCATCCCCCATGTACGGGTACCAAACGCAGCAGTGCTACCCTATGGGTGGGCAGTTCCGAGCTCCCTACATGCAGCAGCGTTACCCACAACCAACAGGTTTCTCCACTCCCATCACCCAGGGCCCCAACAGGCTCCCCGTCCAAACCTACAACTACAGCCCGTATGCCACACAGGCATTCGACTACAGCGGCATCCAAGCAACACCTAGCACCATGGACAGGAACGACTCTGGGAACCAAGGGGATGCAAAGGTTGTGGTGGAGTTCATTGACGAGAAGCAACAAGAGTTCCTACAGGCTATCAAGGCCATCGCCAGTGTGACTGACTTCCATCCCAAGACAACAGAGACTAACATGATCATCTCTGGGGACATCGCCATCAAGGTGGAAGGAAACAACACAGTGAACGACTCTGGAGTGTGGGATATCAAGGACAGCATGTCGGACACTGGCTCTCCCCCTGAAAATGCCATCCTTGCAACCATTAGTGGTCCAAGCTCTACTGTGCTTCCCACTGCCCAGTCCATTGTCCAGTCGGGACAAAATCAGGTTGCTGATGGGAGTTTCATCACTCATGCCTCAGAAGCTACTACTGCTTCCAGTAAAGAGAACTGTGTGATGTCTGAGTCTCCTCTTGTTGTCACCTCGTCAGAAAATCCAACATCCTTCACCCTAGTGCCTACCTCAGATGTTACTGCTAGT
>NW_017804154.1:2305779-2313226 GCF_001625305.1 Branchiostoma belcheri | reverse complement strand
AATTTAGAGTTCAGACGACACTGAAAATTGGCGGGAATTTAGAGTTCAGATGGCACTGTGAAGAGAGGCGGAAAGTAGAGTTCCACCGTAAAAGTTCAGACGACACTAAAAATGGCGGGAAAGGAGAGTTCAGACGACACTGAAAAATTAGCGGGAATTTAGAGTTCAGACGACACTAAAAGGTGGCGGGAACTTCTAGTAGAGTTCCACCGTGATAGTTCAGACAACATAAAAAATTGGCGGGAAAGTAACGTTAGGGTTCAGACGACACTTAAGTGGCGGAAAAAGGAGTGGCAGACGACATCGAAAATTGGCGGGAAAGTAGAGTTCAGACGACACTATAAAAGGAGAGTTCAAACGACACTGAAAATTAGCGGGAAAGGAGTTCCACCGCCTAGTTCAGACAACATTAAAAATTGGCGGGAAAGTAACGTTAGGGTTCAGACGACACTTAAGTGGCGGAAAAAGGAGAGTTCAGACGACATCGAAAATTGGCGGGAAAGTAGAGTTCAGACGACACTATAAAAGGAGAGTTCAAACGACACTGAAAATTAGCGGGAAAGGAGTTCCACCGTGAAAGTCGAGACAACACTGAAAAGTGGCGGGAAACTTAAATTTCAGACGACATCGAAAATTGCCAGGGATTCGAAAGGCGACTTCAGACGACACTATAAAGTGGCGGGATAGTAGAGAGGAGACGACACCGAAAAGTGGCGGGAAACTAGAGTTCAGACGACACTGAGGTGACTGAAAAGAGGCGGGAAAGTACAGATCAGACGACACTAAATTGGCGGGAAACTAGAGTTCAGACGATAACGGGAGGGGTCCAAAGTCCGGCATACTGTTCTACGTTTTGACGCACGTATTTTGTTACTGTATATGTCACCCTAAACCTATCAAAAAATAAGGCTTGATCTTGAAACAGCAATATATCTGTGATTTAAGCTGTACAGGCGTATATTTCATTTCACGGTAGCGTTCCGCACTGCCGTTTGACAGCACACGAGAGTCACGGCAGGTTTTTGCTTTGCGTTCTCGTGGAACGTTCCAACACCAAAAGGGGGTCCAAACTCCGGCATACGTAACAACCAAGTCCGTGCTGTGACTATTTCAGCACTCCATGCAAACATAATAACACTATAAGTTTGCAATACTATTTTTTTGTCCCAAAAATGTGCCATATTTTCTATTACGCCACTTTTTCCAATGTTCGTAGATACAAGTCTCCCTCGGTGAAAGCTTAGTCACCCCGCCACTAAGAAACAAAATGGCGGCGTTGTTTACAACAACTGCGTGCGCCCAAATACTAGTATATTCGCTTTCGGTTGCCTTGATCGTCTTTTCAGCCTTATAATTATTTGGCAGAAGTAGTGACTATGGGATTTTTTGAACAGGTAGGGTTTGATTTTCGGGAATAGTCGGCGCTCTACCGACGAGTTTACAAACTTCTTTCTGTTGTATCGCCCGGCTGCCTGTTCGTAGCGGCTCAGTAAAGATGGCGGGCCGTTAGGTGTAAACATTTGCCCGCTATTTAAGCTTCGATTTTCCAAGGATAAAGACAATGTCAAGCCATGGTGTGTTTTCTATGGAAAGTATAATAATCACCTTTCACGTGTGTGGTAAAATCTTTGCACATGTCACACTTTAGGATGAATGATTTGACAGTTCTGAAGGCTATGTGCTGGACACGTTCTCTCGTCAACCTCCGCGAAAAGCGTTAAATTAAAACAAATATTTCAATCGCTAGCAGTTTGAGCAATAAACTTCGACAAACTTTCCGATTTTGTTATTTTTTTACATAAAGTCTTGCTCCATAACTGATTGTTCTTATTATGTGGATTCACCCATGCATAACAGAATTATAATAATCTTTAAAACTATGCCGGACTTTGGACCCCTGCCGGACTTTGGACCCCTCCCGTTAGTAGAGTCTAGACTTAGTTTGAGAATTTACTCTAATTGCAGGCTTATTCGCTGCAACCTACCGGGCCATGGCTGCCAAAAGTGGGAAGAAGTCTGTGCTCTTCGTCTGTCTTGGTAAGTTTCCGCAAATCTTTCAAATCACCGCTGCTATTTGTCAAATTAGTGCCAACATAGACTACAAGAGTTTGATGACATTTTATTTTAGACAGAAAACGAAAAGGCCCGTGTTGAATTCGAACGAAGAAACTATTTTTTCAGAAAATTGTATAATAGTTATATTTATTAAGAATATTAACATATTATTAATTATATTAATATAAACAGGTAATATCTGCCGGTCACCCATAGCAGAGGCTGTTTTCACTCACCTGGTGAGAGAGAAGGGGCAACTGGAACAGGTGAGTATTCGTGATCATTTGTCAAAATACTTAAACGTTATGTCACAGACCTGTAGTTTGTAAAGTACTTTGCATTTGGTTATGAATTTGATGAAATATATTTTTCTGTGAACGATTTTTGTCAAATAGATGACTAATGATAGTGGTGTGGTTAGCTTGATGATATCTGAGCTTGATGTAACACAAAGTCCAAAGATGAAGTTAGTACCTATTTCCTATTGTTACTAGTGTTACCATCATCTAGCCATGGGTCATTCATTCAAAAGTGTCCTTGTGTTTGTGTATGTGACAGTGGGACATCAACAGTGCAGCAACCATCGACATGCATGTAGGGAAGCGAGCAGACCCAAGGTCTAGGGCCTGCCTAGAAAGGCATTCTGTGCCCTATGGTCACATCGTGCGTCAGGTACTTGTCAGATGCTGCTTTCTAATGTACTAACCTGTTTTGACAGTGCTTTTTAACTAACTGTATATGTTGTAGTGGACAGTAGACAGTGCAGGCACTCATGACTGGAATGTGGGGCTCCCACCAGATGAGAGGGGCCAGGCGTGCATGAGGAAGCACGGCGTTTATAAGGAACAGATTGCAAGACAGGTAGTTATAGTGGGCTTACATCTGTCTTGTCTTAGCTTGTTTGTTTGTTATTACTAGTAACTGCAACTAATAGTAATGCATGTACACTGTATGACTCACAGTGTTGAAATACCCATGGAGGTAGAAGTGGAATACCCAAGTTTACCAAACAATTATGGCATCTTACAAGCCAAACCCTCAGTTGCTGCAGTTGCTAATCTGCATGTTTTTCCATGTGAAAGGTGACAGAAGAGGACTTCACCAAGTTTCAGTACATCCTTGGTATGGATCATAACAACATAAGGTAAACACTTTGAGCATTGAACATGGAAAAAAAAAGAGAAAAAAAAAGAACAGATTGTACTGAATGCTTTTGTCAATAGTACACTTACATGTATTTTGATTTAAATGATAATAAACATATTGTTCAATCTAAAAATATTTTTATTTTGTGCCAGACACTTAAATGTACCAGAAGACTGTAGAATTTTTTAGTCTTGATTTACTTCATGACAATTGCCTGTAAAATATGTATTTTTCTTTTGTAGCAACTTGAAAAACATCCAGCCTCCAAAATCCACAGCAACAGTGAAGCTACTAGGCAGCTTTGATCCTGAGGGGCAAGAGGTCATTGAAGACCCTTACTATGTAAGTGTCACATATTGTTAACCAGAAGATTCAGTTTTGCATACCAGAGATATATATCACATTTGTTATAAAATACCTTATGAGTTATGATGTACATTAAACTGTAGGATGCAATATTTTGCAGGGAGAAGAGTCTGACTTTGAGAGAGTGTATCAGCAGTGTGTGCGTTGCTGCAAGGCTTTCCTTGACACAGTGTAGAGTCCTGGAACATCCAAACTCATCTGTGCCAGAAAGTGGAGAGTACATTAAGTTTGCATTGCTCAAGTAACAGAAAGCAAATTGTCTTGCAAAACTGCAAAGAATTTTCATATGGTTTAGCATTTAGTGTTGAAATATTCCATCATTGTAGAATTTGATGTTAAAATTAGAACTGGATCTTTTAGGGCATGATCGGTTGCAATTGGGTCTTACTTTCTTAGTACCAAGTACTGAGATTATATGTTTAAAAATTGTGAGCTGAAAAAGATAATCATTTATTAATTAACTTGTTGTTGTCTGATGACCACTGAAACT
This sequence comes from Branchiostoma belcheri, assembly GCF_001625305.1. NCBI lineage: Eukaryota > Metazoa > Chordata > Leptocardii > Amphioxiformes > Branchiostomatidae > Branchiostoma > Branchiostoma belcheri. Next base: position 2,309,169 of record NW_017804154.1, on the reverse strand, counting down.
GTGTTTAAACTAAAAGTATGTAAAAATGATTAAAGTAATAATGAATAAAGTAATTATGCTGGCACCAATGCAACTGTTGCTGTTGGTTTGCAATTACGCCTTTTCTTTCTTTCTTCCATATTAGTGATCATGATAAAGATGCACAAAAGAAGCTATTCAAATAAACAATGAGTCTTTATTTCACCACTTAACATAGTTAATGCTCTGTAGCCTTGAAAGTAGAAAAATAAGTTAAAAACAATTTTTAAGTTGCCTCATAATACAAGTATATAAAACGCCTTACCAACACTATAAATTTAAGTGCATATTATTTACACTCTGCCTTAAGAAACATCATAGGACCAATGTAGTAAAAAGGGCACTTAACATGAAATCTGCAGACATGATACGGTTGGATATGACCAGGAAACTAAGGGCTTAGTTGACGTGGGCAGCCAGGAAGGTTTTCTGTAACCATTCAAACTTATTGCTGTCCACAATATTGTAAGATCTTCCTATAAAAAATAGTATAAGCACTCACTTAAAAGTAGATTCAGATTCTTGATTGGTTGCATTGTAAAACATGGCTCCAGCCCTCTACCAGTCTAAAACTACATTACAACATTGATTGGTCAGACAAAATTGCACATTATTGTCATCTATAAGCTATATAACACACAAACACACTGAACATACATGTACGTCTAGTATTCCATGACCTAACAATTATTCTATTACAGTCATCAGCAGAATTCATCTGTTATCTGATGCTGTAACAACTGTCTGTTCCCAACCATGTTACCATACCATATAGTCACAACTACAAGATATGCCATGAACATTTGAGACATATATTAGTGTCAGCTCCACTTAGTAATATTACTTCCCCTGTAAGAACAAATTTTGCTGTCCATGGGTTATTAAAGGCATGTTACCACCTGTACACAGAAAAGCAAGGACGTGTTTGGTTTAGCCTTTGAACTAAGGCCTCGGTAACTGCACGTAATTGGCAGGGAAGATCCCCTTCCTGCCCTTTAACCTCCCTTCCCACCAGTCATTTTGGGTATGAGTTCTGGTCAGGACAGTAATCTTGTCTCCCTCTTGGAAGTACAGGTCACAGGGCAGCTCTCCCTCAAAGCTGAACAATGCTGTAACTTCAAACGGGCAGGCCAGTCTGTCCATAAAGATGCTCTGAAGGTCTGAGAAATAGTTGTGGTTAGAGAAACAGCAAGCCCCTAACATTTATCAAATAATAATAAGAAAGGAACAATGTCAGGTGTCTTGTGTCAGTGCTGCTTTCAGTGCAACATTAATCCACTGGACAGTCCCTTTAAAAGTACATATCTCATCCCCCAAGATGGCAGATGACACATTAAGACATTGATAAATCAACACCAACCTTCTTCACTGGTTGTATGCTCCTCCACCAAACTGGTACATCTCCTCGCTGATGTGAATTTGGATCTCATTTTCCTGGACGGTTTATCATCTGCACAGAACAATTGATAGTGAGTAGAAATATGCTGACAGAATTATCATAATAATACAGCACATCACCAAAAACATGTCCTTTGAAGCAAGCCATGTCTACAGAACTAGCATGAGTTGGAAAACAGTTTAATTTTCTTCATCTACAGAACTACGTCTACCTTAAACCATTATTTCACACACCTGAAGTGGAAGAATTCTTCATGGACTTGCTTCTGTAGGCTCCAAAACTGAAACTCTGAGGGATCAGAACATGAGAATATATCAACTGTACAAATCACAGGTATCATGCTAAAAAGGTTGTGATTCTTGTTATTGATATAATGAACACTGCCCAGCCATACAAACAGTAATGGTGACAGAAATCATGGCCATTACAACTCCTAACATAAACAACAATGGAAAAACACCTTGGGACGGTCAGCTTTTGCAGCTTTCTTCACAGCAGCCTTCTTGGCAGCCTCCACCAGAATTTTCTCTGCAGCTTCATAATGTCTGTGGAGGATCTCGTACAGAGGGTCTGCCACTGATGGAGGATGTACGGTGCCATTCAGGATCTCATATGCCCGCACATCCCCACCATAGAACCTGGACAACAGGTATGAAAACTTTTATCATACAAAAAGGAGAAACAAAGTAACACTAACACTCTCATAGAAAACATTGAAACAAAAACAATATGAAGGCCAATGTACAGTACACATATCAACAAGCTATGGGCCTCTGAGTTATCGCATTATAGGCAGTAGAAAACACTGAAAATTGACTTTTTAACCTACTTCCTATTTGCATCCTTCCTTTCGATGATTCCTGTCCCTTCCAAGGATATCCCAGCAAACAGTCCTCTGGTTTTGCTGTAGGTGTATATAGCTGAAGGGCTTCTAACTGCAACATCTCCCTCCATGTTCCTGCCAAGTGGCCCTATTATATTAATAGTACATATAAATGATCTTCAGAGCATGACATAACACACTGCGTGATATTTTAAAATGCTATCACAGTCATGCATTCAAAAGTGACATTACAAAAAAGACTAGATATATGGAGAATTGCTGACCTGCTGCAATTGTGAAGTTGCCACCTAATGTCAGGTTGCCACCCTTGGAGAAAGCATCTACTGCCGATTGACTGTTTAGGATAATGACAAAGTCTGTGACCTGAAAGATAGAACCATATTATTTTATTATATTGTGAATGTTACATGTATATCTCAATTTCAATATCCACTTACTAAATACACATCCCGGTATTTCAAAGAAAAGAGTGATGCTCACTTCAGCTCCAATTTCAAATCCACCTCCCAGTCCTGCAAGACCCACTGCAGATGGCGCTGACCATCCTGTCGATAAATGTCAAACAGTTACCACAGCAACCTTTTCAGTACCATATTAATTTTCTACAGCTTTAGATTTGCAGTATTGTACAGGTGGGCTCTCGTAACCTCAAAAATAATTGACATAACTATGACAAAGAAAAATGTCATGCTTTGACTGCACCCAATTTTTCACATTCACAGAATAACATGTCATATGTCTCATATCCCAAATGATGTTACTGCTATATGTATAATATAGGGAGAGAGATAGTGTTTAAAAAATAGACATGAATACATTTGCATCCTACAGTGACTTACTGTCCTCAGATATTCTGGCAATAACAATGCCACTGCCTCCTCTAGCGCTGACAAGGAATCCTGCCTTAAACACAGTCAGGACAGCAAGCCCACGGGCACGAGCTAAGATAGATACTGGGCAAAAACAAAGAATTATCCAGCAACAAAGAACTGATGAAAAGCAATACAAAAGAGGAAGAATGTGTCACATACAGATGTCCAAATTCCATACAGAGTAAGTATTTGTATTGAAAAAGCTGCAAAAGACATTATCAAATCAAAAATTACCATTTATTATTTTTAAGAAATGT
>NW_017804154.1:2301955-2305759 GCF_001625305.1 Branchiostoma belcheri | reverse complement strand
TTATGAATTTAAGATGCGTGGTAGGCGAGGAGAGGCGCCGGGCGTGGGTCATTCCATTACAGTTTCAGAAGGATACATTAACGCTGCAAATCCAGCGCATGAAAAGCGAATTTCTTTCATAATCTGTGTACTATCAAGGACCATATGATTTTCTTGGAATAATGAAATCAAAATTTTATGCATTCAAACGATCCAAAATTGGAACTTTCATACATTTATCACTTCAGCGTCAACGCCAACCACTTCCCAGCTAAGTTGTGGATACTGGTGAACGATCCCCGCATCAAGTCCATCTACTGGGACGAGGCGGGGGAGGAAGTGGTGATCGTACAGAGCCAGTTCAAGGACGAAGTCTTGGAGAATCGCCAACTGGACGTCTTCAACACTGCCAACTGGGACAGCTTCGTCAGGCAACTCAACCTCTATCAGGTGACACTAATATGTGTAGTTTTATAATCAGGGTAATTTTATAATGGGTCATAGTCAGCCTTGGGGCCTAGTGTACTTAGTGGTCTTGTTGCTACAGTGCTGCTTCGAAAGTGCCAGCCGTGCTCACCTTACCAAAACAGCTATTCCGATGTCAAGTGATTTCTTTCAAACAAGTGCAAACAATTTCCCACTCTTTATCATTATCTTATAATGTCAACACAAGAGAGAAAGCATTCTAGTCACATAACCTCAGTGTATAGCCACTACATCAGTTCTATTCCTTGAAGGCAAACTTAGATATGAATTTCTAACTTAAGTGTTGTTGTTGTGATTTATCTGTTTGTTTACAGTTCAAGAAGAACATCATGGCAGCCAGACATGAGGGCAACAAAGACATCCATCGATTCCGAAACAGGTACTTCAGCAAAAGCCAGCCAGACCTGACTATGGTGAGGAGGCAGAAGAAGAGGAAGAGGCCTGACAGTGCAGGTCCCGAGGACACACCCAATAAGGAGAATTACCCACCAAGTAAGGAAGATAGTTTAGTCTACACATGACACAAGTTATTTACTGTTTTCTCTATGATTATAACAATCTGGCGGTTCCAAGGCAAAAGGGTAAGAACGGACAAGAAAATGCTATTAGCTCCATTCTCTGCTCCAGTTTTCATTCTTATCATCACCTGCAACATTTGACAGCATTGATGACTTACTGTTTCTATTCTCTGTTGTCCAGATCGTATGGGACCCCCTGGCTCAACACCCTTTCCCCACCCAACGGCAGTGTAGGATTCCGACCAATCCCCGTACCCAAATAGGCCAGGCTATGCCAAACATGCCTTTGGGAGTCCAATGGTAGCATAGCTGTCAACAACGGATGGGCCCCAACCTACAGTGGGGAGAGGCTGCCCCAGTTCAACTCATTCTCCCAGTCATCCCCCACTGTACGGGTACCAAAACGCAGCAGTGCTACCCCTATGGGTGGGCAGTTCCGAGCTCCCTACATGCAGCAGCGTTTACCCACAACCAACAGGTTTCTCCACTCCCATCACCCAGGGCCCCAACAGGCTCCCCGTCCAAACCTACAACTACAGCCCGTATGCCACACAGGCATTCGACTACAGCGGCATCCAAGCAACACCTAGCACCATGGACAGGAACGACTCTGGGAACCAAGGGGATGCAAAGGTCGTGGTGGAGTTCATTGACGAGAAGCAACAAGAGTTCTTGCAGGCCATCAAGGCCATCGCCAGTGTGACTGACTTCCATCCCAAGACAACAGAGACTAACATGATCATCTCCGGGGACATCGCCATCAAGGTGGAAGGAAACAACACAGTGAACGACTCTGGAGTGTGGGACGTCAAGGACAGCATGTCTGACACTGGCTCTCCCCCTGAAAATGCCATCCTTGCAACCATTAGTGGTCCAAGCTCTACTGTGCTTCCCACTGCCCAGTCCATTGTCCAGTCGGGACAAAACCAGGTTGCTGATGGGAGTTTCATCACTCATGCCTCAGAAGCCACTACTGCTTCCAGTAAAGAGAACTGTGTGATGTCTGAGTCTCCTCTTGTTGTCACCTCGTCAGAAAATCCAACATCCTTCACCCTAGTGCCTACCTCAGATGTTACTGCTAGTGCCACAACTGCCTCTGCCCCAGTCCAGGAAACTTGTATCACTGCCATCAAGTTTGTGGAGGACGACGTTAAGAAGGCTGATGCTGATGTGGACAACACTACCACTGACATCAACAACACAGTTGCTCCTAACATTACAGCAGTCACTACTGGCTCCAGTGGTGGCAACCAAGTAGTCTACCAAGTAAGCGCCATATACGAGTACAACACTGATGCTTCCAATGACACAAAAGCGAGCGGAGCAGCTGAAGCAGCATCTACAATTGGCAACCTGGGTGAATCGTTCAGCCAATGGGTTGATGTGCAGCAGCAGCAAGACGTACATCACTTGCCACAACCTGAAGAGCCAACTTCCCAGTAAAATATACCTGCAGCATTCACAGGACTCAAGTTTCAAAGTACTGTTGATAGGCTCAAATTATTATGAATGCCCAGGCAGTTGTTGACTTTTGGAATCACAGACACTCATAAGGAAATATTTGTAGGGAGCTGATTTTTTTCTTTGTTCTGACCTTATCATATTAGTTTACTGCTGGAAATATTCACTGACTGTTATATCTCTGTAACCCTCATATAAGCTTATAATACCTTGGAGCAGGAGTGCATGCAGTTGGAACTTGCAAGTTTTATCTCTTGATGTCTAATTAGGATAATACTATTTAGTAAAAAGTTGGAGATGATACACCTGTAGGGTCTGTTCTGTACATAATGTTTGAGTAGGATTGACATGTTTTCTGAGTAGATAGTGTTGTTATCATTATTCTAGTTATTCATGTTGAGGAAAGTTTAGCCAACTGTTTCATATTTGTCTGAAGTTCAAATATGTACATTGTTATGTATACTGAGCCCTTTTAACAATATGTAAATTTCAAGATGATCATCTATTTTGGTTATGACATCATCTATTTATTGCTGATGAAAAGTTATGTTTGTGAATAATAATATTTATGTGAAGTGTACAAAGAAGGGCACTTAATATTAAGGCAACAATGATGACATCTATTTTTGACTGGTAATATTATATACTCTGCCTCCTACTACAACAGAGCAGAATAAAGTCTCATTGTTTGCAACTGGAATTTGCCTTCTGGTATTTTTAGATCAGTCCAGCATCTTTCTCAGTTGGCACAAATCACCCAATATCTGCTTGGAAATCCGCTATTACCTATACCGCACACACCCACAAATTGAAAGGCGCACGGAAATATATTCATCATTCATCACCTGTTCTACAAAATAGTGGTGTTTTATGAAATATTACATGACCTATGAAAAACAATGAACATCACCTTGTCATTGCAATACTCCGCTATAAGTCTTTCTAATTTGTTATGCATTTCTATCTATTTGTCTCTCTATCTGAAAAGTCCACGTTCAATCGTTCTCAAAGCCAATCCTTGCTATGGTACGGCCCCTTGGGATCCCTAGGGGGCGCACTTAAATTGTACTTCTACCTGGGCAAATAACGAATGTAAAACTATCCAATCAACTTATACGTTTGTAGCATAATGCAAAACCAACATTTCGTAACTAAACATTTAGTATATCCCCCTGTTATGCACAACAAAAGGGTTCCCTGCCTACTATATGCTGATGACTTGGTAATTTTTTCCGAGTCCAAACAGGGGCTACAACATTCTTTGAACAATTTGGAAAATTACTGTACACTTTGGAAATTAAATGTTAATCTTAGAAAAACTAAAATTATTGTATTTACAAAGGGTGGCCGCTTACCCAAA
>NW_017804154.1:2253953-2301935 GCF_001625305.1 Branchiostoma belcheri | reverse complement strand
TACACCTGTAGGGTCTGTTCTGTACATAATGTTTGAGTAGGATTGACATGTTTTCTGAGTAGATAGTGTTGTTATCATTTATTCTAGTTATTCATGTTGAGGAAAGTTTAGCCAACTGTTTCATATTTGTCTGAAGTTCAAATATGTACATTGTTATGTATACTGAGCCCTTTTAACAATATGTAAATTTCAAGATGATCATCTATTTTGGTTATGACATCATCTATTTATTGCTGATGAAAAGTTATGTTTGTGAATAATAATATTTATGTGAAGTGTACAAAGAAGGGCACTTAATATTAAGGCAACAATGATGACATCTATTTTTGACTGGTAATATTATATACTCTGCCTCCTACTACAACAGAGCAGAATAAAGTCTCATTGTTTGCAACTGGAATTTGCCTTCTGGTATTTTTAGATCAGTCCAGCATCTTTCTCAGTCGGCACAAATCACCCAATATCTGCTTGGAAATCCGCTATTACCTATACCGCACACACCCACAAATTGAAAGGCGCACGGAAATATATTCATCATTAATCACCTGTTCTACAAAATAGAGGTGTTTTATGAAATATTACATGACCTATGAAAAACAATGAACATCACCTTGTCATTGCAATACTCCGCTATAAGTCTTTCTAATTTGTTATGCATTTCTATCTATTTGTCTCTCTATCTGAAAAGTCCACGTTCAATCGTTCTCAAAGCCAATCCTTGCTATGGTACGGCCCCTTGGGATCCCTAGGGGGCGCACTTAAATTGTACTTCTACCTGGGCAAATAACGAATGTAAAACTATCCAATCAACTTAAACGTTTGTAGCATAATGCAAAACCAACATTTCGTAACTAAACATTTAGTATTGTGACGGATGACATCTGACAGCGTCGTGTAAGCTTGCAATCGAATCGGCTGATGTTCAAATAGGAAGCTAGCTTTTGCCTCCTCTTAACTACGCCTACTACGAACCATCTGCTAACTTTCCGCTAGTTCTGACAGAAAGAGTCAGCTGGCTGCGTTGATCGGTAAAAACAACGCTTTTTGAGCAACGATTTTTCCCTCAACTGCTGCGATGCCGGTCTCAGGAGGAACCGAGAAGCAAAGGTTGTCGATGAGAGGACACTAAAAGAAGAGAAGGGTCTCGTTTGTTCGCTGCAAATTCGTCGAAATTAGCACTGCATGCAGAGGATCTCCGGACGCGACGTGACGTGTTTAAATCCCCCCTCCCCATCTAGACCTGAATTTTGAATTTTGGTCCGTGAACAACTAGTAACGCCAACAGAACCATATTTACGTACAACAAGTGGAGACATCGACTTTAAAACGTTTGTGAGTCTTGTGTAACGGTTAAGGTACTACTGACTTTACCGTTTCCTACCTGTCGCTAGAAAGTGAATCTAGTGTGCTGCTAAGCCGAGTTTGGTGAAGTGTGAAAAAAATACCACCATGATAGTTGTGGAGGCTAGACTGGACAGAACTGTGTACTTAGCAGGAGAAGTACTGGAATGTTTCGTGTCATTCACCAACCAGACATCAGACAGTGCAGTTCCTCTCAACAGGTAACAAACACGACGAGTTTTCTCCTAGTAGTAGTACATGTAGCGTTATGTTTTGCTTGGCATAATCAAGGAGGTTGTATTTAACCTCCTTGGCATAATGTTGATAGATGAAGGGAGGGATTTTGAAAATTATGGAGACCATGTCTTACTACAAAAATGTACTACTAATCATTTTTGTCCCAAATTATAGTGACAGTGAGTCCTTGGCTTGGGCCAGTGCACAGCTGCACTGCCAGTGTAGTGTGAGTGAGGCCCGTGTGGTGTGGCCAGGTGAGGACACTGGGGAGGTACCTCATGGACAGGAGGGCAGCGACACAGTCTTCATCCCCAGCAGAGGTCAGAACTCTCACTTTTGTGCATAATCCCCATTGTTCATCAGGAATATGATGTGATGTCTAACATTAGTTGATGAAAATATGAACCATGTGCATTCAGCTACTAGTATTAGTAAGTTTTATCAACAATTGAGAACTGATTTGCATGTCTTTTGTGTGACCTTCAGGTGAGCGGGGTCATACGGTCCTGTCCACTGCTCCCAGAATCCTCTTCTGTGACCTGAAGCTCCACCAAGGAGAGACCAAAACCTGTAAGTACCACTATCCAGAAATTACTTCATATTCTAACAATTTCTTCTTCATGATCAAACAACATTGCAGTTTGATTTTCTTAACTTATCCATGCCTCTGTTGCTTGCTGCAGATTTGTACAGAGAGGTGATCCCACGTGAAGCCCCGCCCTCCTACAGAGGACACTCCGTCAAATATTCCTACAAAGTCACCATTGGCACACAGAGAGTCGGTGCCCCAACTAAACTGTTGAGAGTACCTTTCAGGGTGCTGGTAGTTTATGGTGAGCCTGTTTTCATCGTTATCTAGGATTGAAGCCTCCTCTGCTTACCTTCTCATAGTCATACTGCCATGATATCTTTACAGTCAATAGAATGTTAATTTTTTATCACATATTGAATTCCTGAGTAAATTTACTATCTTTAGGCTGCCCAAAGCAGTAGAACATGAGTAAGAGTACAAGTCGATTCTCTATACTAATGGTACATTGTTTGCAGCAGATTTGGGAGATCCCACTGTATATGAGGAGGTTCCTCCCAGTAACCCCTTCCTGGAGGAGCAGCGGCAGGAAGGGTCTCTGTTAGAACTGGCCAGCCAGGTCCTCACAACCATCACGGCCAGGAAAAGTCCCAGTAAGAGATCTTACACTACATAGCAATAGGCTATTTACTTGGTATACTGGTGTATACATGTAATTACCATGGGGTATGGACTGATTTATAGTCCCTATATGATGTAACCTTTGTTTACCATTTTGAAGTTTGCTATCATTTTTAGTTACTGCAATATAAGAAGAAGTATTTTTTTCTTTCTTTGGATGTAGATGTGCATGTAGATAGCAAATAATGCTTGATGCATATTGCAGATACAATGCATAAAAAATGATATAAGATCCATCACATTCACAGGTATTGTGTCAGTTTGTATTTTATTGCCATATCATTACAATCTATTTCAGACGTGTACAACATAACTAACCAGCGTGGAACAGTTGGGAAGTTCACACTGTTCAAGTCAGCATACAGAATAGGAGAGGACATTGTGGGCAGCTTTGACTATGCTGGTGCTCAGTTCCCTGTATGCAGGTATGAGTCCCCAGTCAAGTTTGGAATTTATTACTAGTAAATTCCCATCTCTTTTTAGTATCAAGACAAACTATCGTTTTTGGAGTTTATAGTTTACAGATTCTCCAGCCACATTTGTTGGAAGAGTTTCAAAGTTTTTGCAATAGACGCTGCTTTGTGCTTTCTTGTTTTAGTTCACTGTGACCTTACAAAGTGAGGAGCACATTGCGGAGGAGTGTCGTCGGAAGCCAAGTCAGGCCGTGGCCACCATGTCCTTCAGCCGCCATCACGAGTTCTGCCTGCACACACAGCGGGGTCACATGATCCTGCCCATCCCGCTGTCAGCCACACCCTCCTTCATGACAGATATAGGTACTGGAGATTTCTTTTGTCTACAGATTGTGTACAGAATTAGCAATAATGAAATTTGCAATATTAATGAAAGTTTATTGCAAATACTTGCCCGAGGGCTAATTGCAGTTACAAACAACATAGAAAGAAAATACAGTGGTATGTGAGACTATATCTACTTCTAACATTATACTATATTCTACAACATGACATGACACTAGTTTTACTGGGTTTGACTTCTTCTTTTTAGGCAATGGAAGACGAATTTACCCACTTCTTCTATAATATGTGGGTTCTTTGATTTTAGTAGTAAAATTGTTTTTTTGTGGTAAGGAATGGTAGGGAAGTAAGGCAGCATTTTAGAATATTGAATAAAACTATGCTGAATGCTTCATGGGGGTCTGATATCCACTATTTCTTGTTCCAGTCACAGTTAGGTGGAGACTCCACTTTGAGTTTGTGCTGGCCTGTAGCCCCATCTCCCAACCAGAACTTCCTACCGGCCAATCAGAATCTGCCACATGGCAAGGGCCAAGCACTGTTGCCGTGGATACAATGGTGTGGGATCTGCCAATCAAAGTCCTGCCAACCAATCCACTACAAGCCACTGCAGTGTCATTGATCAAGTCATCTAACAGTATTAAAGTGTGAAGTGTACAGCCTGCTCATCATATACTTGTTCCTATAATAATGTATCTCTTACCAATTTTATGTACTACATGTAGTATCTTATCATACACAGATGCAATAAAAATTGTGTATATAAATGTAACCATTAGAGATCTAGTCATGACATCATTACCATTATGTTACTAACTTGTTAGACTTATGACTGTGGAAGTAAAACAGTTCCTTGTATAAAAGGTTTTACTTTATTTAGGGTCTATTGCAATAAAAACGAAGTCTCAAGAACTGTCTGTTAGCTGATAGCCTTTACAGTTTTATTCGTTGTTGAGCCTTTTGAACAGTAGTATGTGGCAAATACCTACAATGAAGTTCAAGTTTCCATTTCCATCGACTGTTTACATGTTTTATATTTACTTTGTCCTAAAAGTCAACTACACAACACCTGTGACAAACCACATAAGCATGGCACGTACTGTGCTGTTTTATTTCCTTCCCTTCCAGTACAATGAATGTCTAAAACCTCATATAGAATAACTTGTACAATTCTTACATGTCTTTAAAGACATAACAGCATACATGTATCATCCATTTGTATTCAAATTTTAGCCTGGGGAACAACCCTGGGGAAAAACTCTCCAACCTGACAACAAAAGGGATTTACTGTGTAGATACTTCAAACTGTGAAGTTTTTTGTGCAGTTGAGCACCTATGGTGTATGTTGTGTTTACAAAAGCGATCAGTAATATGTCTGAAATGCATCAATATAATCTGAGGGTCAAGTTTAAAAACATGGCATAAAAATCTGGTAATTCAAAACTCTGGCAGCTGATCCTATCATTTGTTCTGTTAGATATTGTCCATACAAGAACTCACAAAACTGAGTCTTAAGTTTCTTCCAACAAATCAACACAAATGATTTTTTTTTCATTAGAAATTAATGTACAAGACCCATATCACTATTAAATTAAATACATGTATACTCCTTCATTTTCTTATTGAAGGAAACTAAACTAATATTCAAATATGGGCTTAGTCAACAACATAAGTTATGTACACAAATGTGAATCAGGCTGGAACTGAGGTAGATCTGGCCTCTTTTCCCCTCCCACAGCCTCAGAGTCATTGATGATCAAATGAGATCAGTTTGATAACTTAACTTAATCTAGCATTAACAAGCTAGCCACCTCAACTCTAGCCAAGAGGCAAAAGCAGAACTTTGTCTACACTGCACTTGTTTGTATCTGAAACATTGGTAACATTGTGTCAATGCCATTTTAACTTCAAAACATATAGTGTTATATCTTCTGTAGCAGCAAAGCAGCAAGGTGGGCAGTTATTCAGGACCTCCTCTCTGTAATACAAGAAAAAGAACTGTTGATTCGGAAGGGTTAGGGATACTAAGTTTTGCCATGAATTGAAATCAAATGGAATACGAGATATCAACAACAATTGAAACCACTATTCCTCATCAATACTATCTCATTTTCAGCTGACTATAAGGACATAGTAATCTTTGTGAATATATAAAGAAAATTTCACTGCAAGGGAGGGAAAAACTTTGTTTCATCATTTTTGACATACCACTGACATCCAACAAGTCCCCCATATGCTAACCTCCAGGTATACAAATCCCACACTAGTACATTTGTACCTGCAGCCTAGTAGTAAGAGACTTAAGCAAACCTGAATATATTCCATCTCCTCAGCATCAATGGGTTTTCTCCTATATCTGGCAGGGACTTGTTCCAGGTACTCTGTTACGACTGCGTGTGGCTTGGACGATGCTGTATCAGCTGCTGGTGTGGCCTGCGGTGCACTTCCCGAGGCTAGAGTTACAATATAAAAATTGTTTGACAGTTCAACATGGAGCAGCTTTGTACAATGTAATATTATTATCAATCTCCAACTCATTACCTTCTGGTATCTGAGTCTGAGCAAATTGGAAGTAACAGAAAATACTCAAATTGTAAGAATTATGCAAGTACTAGTGGTTGAAGAGGACCTGAAAAGAAAGAAACTACGCCATGGTATGTTTTTAGTTGCTAACATCTGTGCGAGTAGGTTGAAAAAAGGAGACATTAGATGAATCTAACATTTAAGAACAGCGACAGATGTTAGTGACAAAACCACATCCATTCCAGTAAGCACTACTCACATGTCTCACCTTGTACCTGCTGGTTTGCTCCATACCTAAACTTGATCATCCTCAGGTGGGGCGTCACCTGCTGTGGTTTACAACAACAACAAACAACATGAATTATCATCAAATCAGTTTACAAAAGTTCCACAGATTTGCAGGTATTGGTAACGTATTGAAACAAGACTTGTTTTTATCCGTAAATTCCAACAAAAACAATGCATCATCGCCAAAAAGCAGTTACTCAAGCAATTTATCATTATCATTTGACAGTCATCATAGTACAGAAAGCATAGATACATTATACCTTGATACAACAACAAGTGACACAACAACGAGGCCCGAAAATCAATGCAATAGTAACTTTCCCTATACTGTAATTGTATCATGGTACTGTACAGTGCTACTGATGTGAAAAAGAACTGTGCAACTGAGTATACCGGTACTTAAGCTATTTATTTGTCACAACGACAAAGCTGAAGATGATCCCTGGAGAGTTTGACCTTCATGACTTCGATGCAACACAGCCAGGCTCCTCGTCGGAAGGGCCACCTACAAACGTACCTAGTGACTCTACGATGCTAGAGATCTACAGTACATTTTTCGTAGGTTTTCAAAATTCGAAACAATAGTAGAAATCGAGAAAATTATGAAAACAGGACATACCTGAATTACGCGAGACGCCATTTTGGATGTACCAAGTGGTTGAAGCATAGGGGTGCACGCACACTTCCATCTCAAGGGTTGCAATTTTACAGCGCCTTCTTGCGGCTGCAATTCCAATTGCACCAACTGCTAGGTTGCACGACGTCAATTTCAAATGGTTGTTACGTTCAGGAATACGAGCATTTGCCAGAAACTGAGACACGCAACACTGATCTCCAAACATACATTATTTAGAACATTGGATCGTAAACTTTCCCTTGGTAACGTTAACATGGTTTCGTTGTGACAAGGAGGTATAAAACCCTCTCAAATAAAAATCGTCTCAGAAGATAGAGATTAGGTGCAATATAAATAATGAAGATTAGGTATGGTTTGTTTAGCCTGGGTGCCATTCTCCGTAGTTTCTGTCAGCTCCCCCTGAGGTCGCTGGGCCCAGTGAGGGAGCTGGCGCAAACTGAGCCGGGAGCCGGAGGATGGCACCCAGGCTATGGTTTATTGTGACGATTGACGAAGTTTCAAAAGTACAATTAACTAACGTTATTACGGACTATGACAAGTCGTAGAAACATGATGAAAAGTTTTACACTTGAGGTAACGTCATTTCTAGGATGAAATTGGTTCCGGCTAGCTGTTTGGAAATCACAAGGAAATCAAATCAATTCTCCGAAGTTTATGAATATGTAAAAAGTTAACATTATCAAGGAAAGATCAAGGAAGGAATGCTATGTTATGTGGTTAATTTATAATACCTTACCCGGTCTTGTAATAATAGGTAATACATCTCGAATATGAGGCAATAGATTTTGCAGTTAATGACCAGTCTATCAAAAAAACTCTTTCTTTTCTAAAGGATTGGATTTCACGCCAGTGGTTGATGATGTAACCGGAGCTTTCATTTTCATCTTCCTCTTCTCGTTATTAAATCCAACATCAATTCTTGTCCAAATTCCGTGTGCACTCGTGACATTGAATGTGCCAAGGACTTCATATCACGTCGAAATGCTGTCATAACCTTGTCCCTGATCCTTCAACGTCACTTTCTGATTTAATGACCTTTTAATAAGCCCCAAGGCGACGAGCTTCCTGGAAATTTCCCAGGAAACATTGCAACAGCGCATGCGCCTTTGCTCATTAGAGGAGAACATGGCGGACCCTCTCTCGTCCGAAGAAGAGCAGGTACGTCCCAGTAATTTGTAATTTTCCACCATATGTTGGGGCTCATTGGACTTGTAAACGAGCGTGACGCTGTCGTTATAGAGTGGTTAACGTTATCTGTGGTGTTGTATGGTTTTGTCAGCCCGTGTCGTGGAGGAATCAGCGTGTTTTCGCATCGCGTTTCTCCCGTCCAGAATATCAAGAATGTCTCATTTCCGCCTTGATCTGTATGCAGGAGAACGCTCCCGTCTGCTGACTCCTGGGCGCTTTTCTTTTAGTCCGCGTTTACTGTGGTACTCTAAAATTGCCTAAACATGCACGTTTTAATCAGTTTGTTAAAAAGAAAAGGGCTTTGTTTGAATCTCCTCTCAACTGTTTCTGTCCGCTACATCTTCTGAGATCAGATAGTTTATGATAACTGCGTATGACGTATGGAACTCCAGTAAAACTAGACGGGTTTGACATACAGCTTCACACTACGGCGATGTGGACACAAACACTGTAGAATCACAGGCTTTTCATCTTCTACCATGATCGTTTTATACAGTTGAAGTGTGTTGTATCTTTGAAACTTGGTCTTGAACCTCTGAAAATCCAGCTGACCCTACTTTTTTGTATTTCGTATTTCCGGTCGCGTACTGAGTCTCTTCCTGTATGAAGGCCTTATTTGGAAAGAGGTGATACGAAACAGGAAAGAGGGTCAAAACTTCTCCAGAAATGAGGCAACCACAAGGTCTTTTCGGCATACTAATATATTCAGCTGCGTGGGATGGGTTTAAACTTTTATGTAAAAAATGAATGCTTTGAAGTTCTGTGAAATGTGTCATTATGGATCACTTCCTAACTTCAAGATCATCATCATGCCTCCTAACTTAGTGGTTTAAAAAAGACACTACTAACATTGGATAAATTGATCTGTGACCTTTGCAAGAAATTCCCAATATAGTTCACACTTCTGTTAGGACCAGCTTCAGTAAATTATCATATTTTGATAGTCTATAGATCTGTTCTGTGTACTTGAAAAAAAAAAAAGAACAAACACAGATCAGATGCCATGATTCCTGCACATGTCATGTCAATTAAAACAATTAGAACCAGAAGGTAACAAAGAATCCATAAGAACGTGATAAATTAAAGTTCAAATTAAGTTATTGATCTTCACATCAACAGTCAATGGCTGTTTTAATAGATTTTTTCGTGAAACATTCTTTCTTCACACCATGGTCACTTTGCCTTGTATACACAACACAACAGACATATTGTTTTGTGTTTTTGTTACTTGTTAGTGCACTGTTAGATGAAGCTCAAACCCCTCAAAATATATTGATATCCTGGAGAACTGGACTTTATCTTTGAGTTAAGTGCTCTAGGAGCTTGGAGAGACCTTGGAACCCTCTGTCCTTTGAAATCATTACTTATAACATTATGCCTGGTATCACCTTGAAATAAGGTTTTATGGCCATGAAAGATTTCTGGAAAGAGAGCAATTATAGTGGCTATGGGAAGAAAATTGTCCTTTTGTAAACTTATGTTTTGTCTGCTTTTCTTTTGCCGTCCTGGCCTATATCCAAAAATCAACGCACATACATTGAAAATATATTGATGGCAACTGCAAAAGACAAACAAAATTTCAGAATTTAGTTTTTTTCCTTAACATCACTTGCATTATTGTTTTATTCAATAGTTTCCCAGCTTTAAATGCTGTAGGTCTTTTCTGATTGTCTCATTTCCAAGACGCAATCATTTCTCCAGACACAACAGGAAACCAACTTGGCTTTAGCTGCTTTTACTGTGTTCCTAGTTCGTTGTTACCTCTGTTGGGTGATTAGCCATGATATCTTGTGCTGAACAAACCCACAGGAAAGACACAGGCCTATAGTATAGTGGTGTGTGTTTCCATTCAATTGTCTCGAGATGATTAGTCTCCCCAGTCATTGTATTATGGATTTTTTTTTCATCAGAAATGAGAGTTTCAAAATCTAATCATGTCCCAATTACCTCAGATATATGTCGACATTGAATCCCAAAAGTGACATCTGAGCTATATTTAAAGAAATGATGACAAGAAAATTCACCTCCACACACTACAAAACATTAAGAAAAATTGTTGCACAAATGTAACATATGTTGCGTTCTCCTCGCAGGCCACAGCTGAGTTTCTCCAGCGCATCAACTTCTGGCGGTCGCAGCACAATGCCGCACCTCTCCCCTGGGACACGGCTGTCAAGTTCCTCATGGCCAGGAAGTTTGACGTGAACAGGGCCATCGACCTCTACGCTCAATACGCTGTAAGTCAATTTTTCTGGTATCATCTTCATCTGTGAATCAAGTCTAGCTATACAACAGTATACAGTAGGTCATACATGTATGTACCTGCTGGTAAAACAATAACAGTGAAGGAGGACTTGTCATCAGGTTTTCTTTGCTGTTTTTCCCAAAACTGCCCAAGAAGACCAGTTAGGACTTTTTAGAGGACTGATATAATCTTGTCTAAGACTATGTAGACAGGTGGTTGCTATAGACAGAATCCTTAGTACTTGTATCAATGGTAAAAATTTTCTAAGGTTCACTAAAAAGTGGTCACTTTGGTCACTTGTACAGATGGTCAAAGCAAGTCTTTAGGTAAGTACAGTACATCAGGTCCTTATATCTGTTCACTCACAACTTAAGTTCCAAAATATTGTTGATTAAGGGTTAGTGTGAATTTGTTGTTGCTTTTCTGAGAACCCATCAAACATACTATCCTGGGTCTATCTATTTGATTTGATGTTGGAGAGTTGTAAGCTGAAAACATTGGGATACGTGGTGAAAATTCTCAACTTACGCTAAGTCAATGTTGTGGTTTTCTAGTCATGTGTTAAGAAGGATTGACTGTGCATGTAGTACAACAGGCAGGTGTCAAAGATTCTGTACCACATCTCAGTCACGATTACCACAAATGATGTAGCTGCCGCACACCGACTTTCTTAGAAATGCACCAGACTTGCCTGAGGATTGATGGGTATGGATGTGTAATGATGTTAGAGACGCTGATTGGATTCTAGTCGAGCCCAATTGTCTGTTGGATCGGGTCCAAATTGCTGATTGAATGACTGATAGAATACAGCATATGGGCAGTGTTTGGCAACTCACTTGTACTGTATCAATATCACCAGGGTTGACATTGACAAAACTAGCTTGAATATTATAGTCATAAGAGTGTTTTTGACTGAAGTTTAATTACTTGTTGTATGGAGCACGACTTGCAAATATGACATAAGATATCCACAGGCCCCAGATGTAAATGCCTGGATACAGTTTGTAGTGAGCCACAACATTGCGTGTTGTCAAAATAGTTGGATTACGTCCTGACCTTGTGTTGTTGATCTTTCTGGGTGTTTGGATGGGATCCAAGATGGCAAGGTCACTCTGCTGTCTCTTTTAAAGTCATCCTAGATTATCAACGAAGCTTCTTTCCAAACTGACAGTTGTACCTGAACACCGGCACTACAGAATTCCTCCCATCTGGCAACTTTAATGCAAAGCTGTTTGTTAATTATTGTTTTTTTCTGTATGAAACTGAAAGGAGATGCCTTGTAAATTTATAATATTGCTTTCTAATGATTTTCCTTATATGCTTCAAGTGTATTGTCAACATTATCCCGGGTAGTCAATACAATAAAAGAGGGTAGTAAATGTTGGCACAGTTGTGAAAAACATATAAGGATAAACGTACAGGCTGGAGTTCATGGGCCCTCACGGCATACATAATTTGCACAGATCAGGTTGCAACGTGATTTATGTCCGGATGTGCATCCGCCTCGTGGGGTAATCCATAGCTTAAATTATGAATTTGAAAAATGGTCGGTTTGGCATGATAAGTATGTAATATACATGACACCTGCACCGTTGTATATCCCCTGTTTAAACAAGAGAAGGGTGTGAAAAACAAGCTATATTGTGACTGATTGCCTTAGAGTAGCAAGTACACATGATGCATATCCTTTGCCAGACTTGAATGTCTTGATTTTGTTACAGTAAGACTAAAAGCATTGAGAAAACTACCTAACAAGAAGTAATCAGGATGTAAGGTCATTACAAAGAATGGAAAGAAGCAAAATATAGTAACTCAACCAAACAGCAGTTATTTAGTAATTTACAAAGATAGTCTCAAAGTGCTAACCTTGGAAAACAACTCGAGGATTTTTTTTAACGCAGGTTATTCAGTAACTTATGTTTTACACCAGATTTTTTGACACAGCTGTTCTGTATATAGTAGTTTCATGTGTCAACTGGCCTAGGTCAGTCCAGAGAAGTGTAACACCCTCCAAATCTGCCTGTAGCCTATCAATCAACAGGAAACTTTGGCCCCAAACCACCTTGTTTCTATGTATGGACTGTGACGTCCATAGACAGCCAGTCCACACCCAGGAATGTTCAGTGCCTACACACGGGTCACATGACCATTACTAGACAGTAACAGTTGCCAGCACATGGCTCAACAGAGTGCTTCCTGTCCCCGGAGTCAGTCGCCTGGTTGTGGTGCAGTCACTGGGCAAGTTTGGATAATCAGGAATAACCAAGTATCCCCTCAGAGAACCAGGTGCCCAGGACTGGAGTGTTTCATGAAGGGCAAACAAGTGAGTTAAAGATTTGATTGTAGTAGTAATCTGTCAGTATTATTACTAGCAGAACTGGCCATAGTACGGTTACCGAACCTTGACATTGGGAAAGGTGGAAGTGACTCAAGAAGGAGGGGTGAGCCATACAAAGTCTGACGCTCCTCTGAAAATTGACTTCTGATCAGGTGATTCATTGTGAAGCCTATGTTCATGAATTGCCTTGTTTGTCTATATGGTGGTTGAAATTGATTCTATCTGTTTTCAAAGAAGTTGAAATTTGTTTTCTGTAATATGTTGATATGTTGTTTTTATATCATGAAGAAATGTGCAGCAGAAAGTTTGTGTTCTCGCTTAGTTACAATACACCTATGTCATACATACTCATATAAATGTTACACTTGTTTGGGGGAAAATGATTTAGGAAACTGTGCATATCATTCCCACTCAATGTCATGTGCACTCCCCTGTGCTGTGTAGTATCTGACCTTGTTAATGTCTTCAAACTGAAGGACACTAAATCACTAAAGTATAATAATGTAGTATGATAATGATGTCAGCAGATTTTATCCTTCATACCCAGGAATGCTGCCCAGGAATAGTAATACAAGTGTGTATGTGCAGAAAAATCAGTTTACTTATTGTCATCACACCAAAGAAGGATTAATTCTGGAGCTATGTGCAGAATGTGCCAATATAAACTATTCTGTATGGGCCTG
Source organism: Branchiostoma belcheri (assembly GCF_001625305.1). Classification (NCBI taxonomy): domain Eukaryota; kingdom Metazoa; phylum Chordata; class Leptocardii; order Amphioxiformes; family Branchiostomatidae; genus Branchiostoma; species Branchiostoma belcheri. The sequence goes on along the minus strand of NW_017804154.1, from coordinate 2,288,490 downwards.
GAGCCAGTACAAATGCTTGCCAATGTTTCTTTATAGAAGCCTGCAACAATCTGGGTAGTTGCCAGGCAGGTCTTTCAAATGTTGGAGACAGCCTGATTTAAAGTAAACACTAGAGCGAGGTCAAAATACAACATTGGCACATTTGACAGATGTTTAATATAACAGTAGTCCTTTTCCGAGTTAATGCTAAGTTGCAGTTGCCTGAAATGTTTTAATACACAAGATGTATTACTATTAGTGTGTGTAAAAACTAATACAGTACATGTATTAGAGTACATCATGAATTCTTGGATGTCTGTTTGAAGCAAGGTATTATGTGCAGTTTTTTCCTATGTCAGCCAACATCCTGTGAATGTGTGATAATCTTAATAATCTATATTTTAGACAATGAAATGGTTAAAGTTCCACCTCATCATTATGTGTCTGTGAACTTTGCAAATATAGCAAACACTCATTTTGTTGCATTACAGACCAATGTAACAAAAAGTGCTCTGAGAGAAACCTCTGGGGAGAGGGATTGTTAAACATTTTGAAGAATATTGAATTTGTGACTTCTTGGAAATCTGTGAGTCACATCCCCTGCAATTAAAGTGGGAGTGACAGGATTTTGATATAGTTTGGTAACAAAAAAGTCAAATACAAAGTAGAATTCAATGGATATTTAGATATAACAAGTTTATATAAAGCTACCAAGCTGCAATTTTGTATGTAACAAGCTATTAAAGGGACTTCCCTGAATGTGGGAGGGGCAGTATGATGTCATTGAAAGGGGATAGTCATAAACCAATATTTGCTTTTACGCCCACCAACTTAAGTCAGCAAATAATGCTTTTTCATGATGGTGTTGCCTGGCAAGTTGGATGAACTTCTGCTTATTATTAATATTGTAATGACTGGCAAACATGTGATCATCATCTGTGTGCAGTTTCTATTGCATCACTATAGAAACAGAAAGTTGGGAAACTTGTCACTGATTGAGTGGGCCATGAAGTGGGGTGAGGCTCAGGGTGGGACCTGAAACTGTTCCCATGATATCAGCTGGTAGAAATGTGTGGGCGTGTATTAGTGGCCCTTCCCAGACAGGGTTACCAACATTGGAAATTGGATCAATGGTACTATTCTGAGAAGGTCTGGCATTGACATAAAGGCTACCCTGTGCATGCTTTGTAAGTGGAAATTTATTTTAGTTCTATAAATGTGCATATATTAAGCAAAAGGCATCCACCAAAAGAAGGCTAATATACTTCCAGAATTGGAAAAGTTATGTGAAAAAGACATTGTGTAACCATACAGTTGTTGTACATGTATAACTGTTGACAAGCTCCATCACACTACACTGATTGGTTATTTCTAAAAGTTGCAGTAAAGCCTAAAGGAGTACTAAAATCCAGAAGGAGTGCTATATTCCGACAGACATTAATTTTAGGAAGTGAAAAATGCATATTACTTTACAGTACACAATAAAATACTCGTTTTGCGCGCAGGTCTTAAAACGCATTGAATCCAGGGCTTACTGCATTAGACATTCAGATATTATAGCATCCAAGCTAAAGGTCGAGCAAAGTAAAGCAAGTAACCTCAATAATCAGCTTTTTGGTGTGCTTGTCCCCTATCCCCAAACACGCGCTGCACAAGTCGCACAAGCAAAATTATGTAAAAAGTCTGCTAGTTATGTATAATCTACGGGAAAATAGCACTCCCTTCTGGCCATCCAGAGGAAAAAGGAAGCAGTTCCAGGAAAATAGGTTATGGGGATAGGTGGTTTGATTTAATCATGAGCCAAGGTATCCTATAGCTAGTGACCTTTTCAAGACCATCTTAAAAATTATAAGTTTGTAGCATTATCAGAAACTTCCATTATGGGTGTTGAAATCATGTACAACTGTATGTTTTGTAAACAACATGTTCAGAAAGAAAACCAATAACCAATAAAGGAAAAGTATTACTGCTCCATTGTTATGGAGGGGTGTGACCAATTGTTGCATAAGGAAGCCTGGCTGACCAGTTCAAACTAAGGGGGATGCATTTCTAGGAAGAAGGTGTTATGTCGCCATATTTAGCCACAAATACCAGGTACTAGAACCAACTGTCCTCTATAACATCAGGACCAGTGGAAGCAACATTCATTCCCAGCTTCACCTTTTACAGTACAGGACATAATTGATCCCTGTGGTTTTTATCACCTCTTGCTGCAGGCAACTCGTTACAAGGAAAGTATCTTTAACTTCCACCCAACAGAGGACCCTCTGAAGAGTGAACTGTTGACGGGGAAGTTCACTGTCCTGGTAAGTAATTGGAAGATAGAATTTGGCCTACAGTTTTGCTGGAAGGAATTGGAGAGTTTTTGTTGAAACTGGCATTAAGGGTAATAAGTCAATAAGTAAATGGAAGATATTGCACTTATAAATGTATATATATGCACAATATATGTATCAGTATGTCCATGATGAGTTTAACGTTAAGCCAAAACAATACTTACACTGTATTTACCTTCGCCAAGAAGGTTATGTTTTCAGAGGCGTTCGTGTATGTGTGTGTGTGTGTGTGTGTGTGTGTGTCTGTAAACACGATAACTTGAGAAGGCCTTGATGGATTGTCTTGATGCTTGGTAGGTGGGTAGGTCTTGATGAGACCTCAAAATGATTAGATTTTGGACCCCCTAGCGGCTTGTTATAGTACTGCAGCTGAACTTCCGGTTTTGATATCTCATGATCTAGACATGCTATGGTCATGAAATGTAGATGGTAGGTAGCTCTTGTGTTGGGGAAGAAGTGACATGAGTTTGGGCCCCCTAGCGGCTTGCTCTGGAACTGCAGGGATATATTCTTGAAAATATTAAAAAAGGGTATAACTCAAGAACCGGTTGACGGATTGTCATGATTTTTGGTATGTAGGTAGCTTACGTGATGCTTAATAAAATTATGTGACAATTATGCAAATATGGATGTAATTTGCATAATTTATGGGGAAATTCTATAAATCAGCTGCATTCCATGATAGGACAATTGAAGCTTGTGACATTGGTAATTGACAATGAGAGAAACACAGGCAGATATTGATTATATTAATAATGACTTAATTTGCATAATTAATGAGAAAATTTTATAATTATGTAATAACTGCCTGGAATTTCATACTTGTGGTATTTGAAAGTTAAGTTGAGGTGAACATCATTAAACATAATTTATTCAAATCAGGACCTCATTTGCATAATTTATTAGGAAAAACTAGAATGCATTGTTTGTTAATATAAGACTGTCTTTTGGTTTAGATTATGATAAAATGATATAATTCATGAAAATTAGGTTCCTATTTGTTAAATCAGGGGGGAATAATCTAATGTATAATTTGTCAGTCATAAAGATTAACATCGCATTTGGCGAAGGTATGAGATCGGGGAACTCTAGTTTCTGATGTTTTTGGTAGGTTTTGATGGTTCAATATCATGTTAATCATGTATATGTATCACACTGTATTCCTGGTGTATGCAGTATAACCCAATAGCCCATATTATGTGTAGTTTTACTTGTACCATAATGAAATGGTGTTCAGTAAAATGCAAGCCTGTTAGATTTTTTATTATGTTGGACTACAGAACATTGATTTTATGTAGGCCATTCCCAGTAGACAACACTGGACATGATTGTGTAGTAAAGGACAAATTTATCTCCTTTTTGCAATCAGACTTTTTATGTCACCTTATGACAATTACATGTAATATCACATTTTCTGGTGGTTTAACAACTTTTTGATGTGTAAGCATTGCTGTGTATCTTTTCCCATCTGTCGAAAGGGCGAGACTTTTTTCTGAACACATGCCAAAATGAGTACATCTGGATTTCATCTATATTAAGATTAAGTTTTCTGGCAGTAGAACAGAAAGAAGATAGTTTCTTAGCACCTAAACTTCTAGGCCTGCTATCTTGTACTTGGATAGTAGTAACATTACTAAAAACACAGAACATATGTTTGCAGGTGTCAGGTGTAGTGAGTTTATAGTAGAGAAGTGACTATAGTAGAGAAGTAATATATCCAGTGTAAAGGATTACGGTGCATGTATTTGTAACACATGCTTTACCTCCACAGCCCACCCGAGACTACAACGGAGCGGCCATCGCTCTGTTTACAGCCAAACTTCACGATCCCAGCAAAAGCACACATCAGCTGACACTCAAGGGGGTGATCTACCAGTTGGACCAAGCACTTGAAAAGTAAGGCCCTTTGTTGTATCAAAAATGGCCATATGAAGACTGGTCGACTTGTTCAGGGAAGGAGACATTCCGAACAAAGTCATGTTGTATGTATAATTTCAATTACACCAAGTGATTTTATAAATGCTACAACCAGATTTTATATTATAAATGCTTGACTGAAAATCAAAGGTTATAAAATGATTTGTAAACTTCCGATATCATATGTCTCTGTTACAATTGTTGTGCAATAAAGTTTGACTTGTTAAGTCTTCTCCTTTCTTGACCCTTTTTGCCCGTCGCTGTTGCTCTTTATATTTTCCTTGTCATGAAGACAAGTAGCACCAATATTGGAGAAGAATCACTGCAGTTTGTTACATGTTGATGTGTTACTTCCTCCTGCAGCCGTCAGACCCAGCGGAATGGGCTCATCTTCGTGTATGACATGACAGATTCTGCCTACAGTAACTTCGACTACGACCTTAGCAGGAAGATCCTAAATCTGCTCAAGGTGAGCTCCAGAACACACCATGTGCTGTGTAAGATCTCTCTGCCAGATTACATATATTGGCCAACCTGAGAAATGTGTCGAAAGAGATTTCCATGCAGCATCCCCAGTATTCTTGCACATACCTCATTACCTGGGTCCTACACTAGAAATCTCTCAAATGCACTGGTTTTCAAAGTTTCAGATACACATGTACGTAGCCTGACAGATAGATAATAGATGGTTCCTTCGGTAGCCTTAGGTTGCATATTACAGAAACATTTTAGAAGACTATCTGATGAGCTATGATAATGAAGCAATATAGGATAAGTTGTGAACAAAATTATGACAGAAATTAGTAGATATAATGTGATCAAAAGGCTTCACATATCTTACTTAGTCCAAAAAGAGCTGCTTTACTGATTCCTGTGACCAAGAAACCATAGAGCCACCTGGCCTAAATAACCTGATTAGCATAAAGACAAAGGCTGAATAGCAGCATTTCCTGAGGTGCCAGAATGAAGCTAATTGGTTTGGAAGGCAGGCCACACAGACGGGTTTGGTCAGGAGTAGGTCAGGAGGTACACAAGTAGCCAACTGGTACTATCTACAAGTCTGCTATAAAATGTAGCTTTAATTCCCATTTTATTCAGCTACTTGATTATGTAGCAGTAGCATATTACCGAGAGCTGAATGTTGTCAGTTTTAGGATATGTTAGGGAGAAAATTTTACATTAACTGCATGGCCTTTCTCAGCACAGATTTCCTTTGTTCTTCTCAAGTTAGTGGTGGTAAGGGCATGAAATGGACACTGTTTATATAATAGGTTTCTTTAGATTGTCTGAAGTGAGTGTATAGTATGTTGCAATCTGAGCCGTAGCTTTCCTGTAATATTATCTTGTTTTGCCTTTTAGGGCTTTGTTCACTTAGGTTACGCTTTTACTCCAAGTGAGGACTGTGATATTATGTATTATATAAGCTAAATGGAGTGTTTGTTTCTGTTGTACACAAGTCAAGTGATGTCTGTCTTGGTTTTACTTTTAGGGAGGGTACCCGGCGCGCATGAAGCGGATGTTAATCGTGACTGCACCCCTGTGGTTTAAGGTGCCCTTCAGCGTACTACGGCAGTTTGTCAGAGAAAAGCTTCGAGAAAGGGTGAGTACTGTCATTATTGTATTTTCCTATGTACTGTTCTTGTATTGTGTAAGCTGGCCCTGTGCCGAAATTGGGTGTTCATTGAATTTTCATTTGGAATGAATGATTGTCAAAAGTACTGTGAGTTGGATCAAAGTAGCACAGTAGTCACTACTAACAAGACGTTTGTTCCTAGGCTGGTAATATATCTGTTTAGTGATGCTGAATGTCATTTCCTCGGCAGGTCCACGTGATTGATATATCCGAGTTGCACAACTTCATTCCCCTGTCTGCCCTCCCCACCCACCTGGGCGGAGACCTGCTCATTGACCACCCCTCGTGGCTGCAGCGCTGCTGGAACGCCTCCCTGGCCCAGGACCACGCCGGACCAAACGACACACCGCCCTCCCCCTCCGAGTACACGCCCTTCGTCAGTCCCAACATGAAAAACAGGACTGAGAACGACAAGGAACACGACTCGGACGCCAGCTCCCAGAACTCAGACACTGAGCACATTGACGTTGCTCTGAACGGCATTGTGGATGTTACCAAAGCGGCCAAGTCGGAGGGAAACACACCCACAGAGACAGATAGTGGCTTCTCAGAGAGGCAGGGTGTGGAGAAGCAGCAGGCGGTAAGTGTGGACCACACCACCAACGGGAATGCTCAGGCTGCTGTGGACGACAGAATAGTGGACGAGGACTCGAGCGAGGAGGACGAAAGCCTGCCGCCGCCGCCACTGCCCAGAAAGACTTACCTGACAAATTTTGAAGAAGAGTCCATTCACACAGTAGAAGAGGGGGGAATGACCATGGACCAACTTTGCGTGCATCTGAAGACAACAGGGAAAAGGGGAATCTACAAGGAGTACGCCATGATCAGAGCTGAGGCACCAGCTGGGACATTCAACTGCTCCAAGTAAGGCAGATTGCTCATCTTTTTAGAAGAGGGAAGGGGTTTGTGTCTCTGTTGCAGCTGTAAATTCACTCCCTCCTTTATTCTGTTTGTAATAGGATTTTGTTTGAGTAGCTAGGAACCAACACAATTTCAAATATATTGTTTCCTTTTATTATTCTATGTGGGTTATAAAAATGTTAATGTCTAATGTTCTAAAGGCTAACTTTGCCATTCCAATCCCCAGGGCTCCATACAACCAGTGTAAGAACAGATATACAGACGTTCTGAGTTTGGACCACTCAAGAGTTAAGCTCAACATCTTGGATGAGGATGATGTAAGTGAAGTTCCTTGACATAATTAAGAAATCTATACACCAAAAATATAAAGACTATTTTCATCACTCATAAACAGGTCAGACCATTGATTTGTTATGTTGCTATAAGACCTTTGAATTGGATCCTGTGTAGTCAACTTGAAGATCATTTTTGAAGAATAGTGGCATAAAATATACTGCATAGTATTCATTCTCTAACAAATTAATTTACAAAATGCACCTGGTGAATTGATATTTTTCAAAACTTGAATAGGGCTTAGTACACTCAGTAAAAATTGGTCACTCTTCTCCCCACATTTTGCAGACGACTGACTACATCAACGCTAACTTCATGGATGCCTACAAGCACAAGAACGCATTCATCGCCACCCAAGGCCCCCTACCCAGAACATTCCCCGACTTCTGGCGCATGGTGTGGGAACAACAGGTGCTCATCATCGTCATGACAACCAGGTAAGGGAACGTACCTTACAGTGATTGGTTATTGGAATTTGGCAACTGTGCTATTTGGTTATTGAAATTGCTTGCATACTTAAGTACTCAAAATCACACCGCAGCATAATTTATAATAATTTATTGCGATACATTTAACATTAGGTATGCTCTCCTTTATGCATTAGTTCTCACAAAGCATATTTTTCCCCCTCAGAGTGGTAGAGCGAGGGCGGCTGAAGTGTGGTCAGTACTGGCCGAATGAGGAGGGCATGCTTGACCACTACGCCAACTTCCGAGTGACCAATCTGGAGATCCAGGCAGGGGATGACTACACCATCTCCAGACTCAAGCTGGACAACCTGGAGGTGGGGGACACGTTTGATTATACATGTAGCTAGAGTCGTTTGAAGATGTTTTGAAGAGACTTTGCAGGATTTTTAGACACTTTGGTGTTGCATTCAGTACAAAGATCAGAGTAACTTGTACTGATAATTGTTGTCTAAAAATGACTTAATATTGTCATGTTGTGTTGTGCAGTCTCCATGTAAATCATCATTAAAATCATTTTGCCTTTTTCTCTTGGTGTAACGGAAATTTCATCTAAACCTTAACATAGATGCACATTACAATGTAGTCTTCAATCTCCACAATTGACAAAGATTTAGCTGGCTAATGCTTAATGTTTGTTCCTTTTTCTCAGACGGATGAGTCTCGGGAGGTCGCACACTTCCAGTTCACGAGCTGGCCAGACTTCGGCGTGCCGCGCTCGGCGGCGGCCATGTTGGATTTCCTGGCGGAGGTGCGGCAGTACCAGGCTGACGGGTGTAAGGCCATGGGGCCGGCCTGGGCGGGGCACCACAGGGGACCTCCCATCGTGGTACACTGCAGCGCAGGGATAGGCAGGACAGGTGGGCAGGATCAACTATGCATGTTGATGCTGTATAGTGTCATTATTTGTAGCATTTTATGCTGCCTCTTCTTAGATGAAAGTGGTATTTATTGTCCCTCTTTAAGTCAAATATTACCATTTGAACTTGTGGTTTTGGAATCTTTTTCTGAACAAGGAAACTTATAGGTGGCTTGTGATGTGTACAGCATTAAACAAGTTTGATTATTAGGATAGTGCTCTTGGCAAATCAATGAGCAGCTGTGAAAACTTTTTACTTAGAACTACTTAGAAGTAACCGTTCTGTCCATGTGTGCTCCAGGCACCTTCTGTACGCTGGATATCTGTCTGGACCGGCTGGCCGACATCGGAACGGTCAACGTGAAGGAGACGGTACAACGGATGCGCACCCAGCGAGCCTTCAGCATCCAGACACCGGACCAGTACCACTTCTGTCACACGGCCATCATCGAGCACTGTCAGAGACACGGCACCCTGGGACAGGTGGACTACGGGCAGTACGACGACAGCGACAGCGACTGAGCGTCGCCTCCACCTATTTGTTGATGTGATCGGAGAAAAACCTAGGAAACGTGCTCCAGAAAGTACTAACCTTGGAATGGAGTCCAGGTCATTTTTGGTGTTCCCTATTTTGTACTGAAGTTTGTAACCAAACCAACCATCTTGCAGTCCAACCTGTAAAGTATATACCCTGTCTTGAATTGTCCACTGCAGTATTTATAGGGTGAAGTCAGGAGGCTCCATGCATTGTGAATGCGTGTCCGTCAAGTGAAAATGACAACTCCTGTAGGCAACTTTCAAAAAGTATCAAAACCAAACTCTTTACCTCATTTTCCCATGGATCCGTGTATTCTAGACCTTACCATGTTGTAGTTGGAAAGAAAAGATGAATGGTCATGATGGCAGATATGAATTGATTTTTTTGTAGTGATGTTGTGTAAAGTGCCTCATTTTCAAAGTTGTGAACAGTGTATATTCATACCATGAAGGGGCCAACTTGTACAGATGACTTCATTGTAACTACAGGAAAACCTACCAAGCACCCTTGTTGATCTTGCCAGCTCTTTGAGAGGAGAAACCCCAATGAAACTCTGTTGTTAATACTAGCTTCTTTTTTTCAATCACACACCAGGTGAGCTAGACAAAAGTTCTATTTCAAAGTTGGGCTCTTCAGATACCAACAGCCTTGGTTGTGTATTTTGTTGTGTTCCCAGTATATCAGAATTCTACATCTCTGTTGTTCTTGGTTTTGTAGTGTAAGTCCTGGCCTAATATGTATTGCATATCCAAGATGGCAAATGTTTCATGCAAAGGCATTCATAGAGAAATTGTGGAAATTTTTGGTAATAACCAGAAATTATTGCCCTTGTAAAGATGAGGTGACAAAATGCTTTGTTGGTTTCCTTACTTTCTGTTAATGACTGTTGGCCAGTAAGTTGTAAAGAAATTCATTCAAGTATATGTATTATTTAAATAACAAAAGCCAAGCCTACTAATAAGATTATATCACTTGTAACAAAATGTACCTTCTTGTAACATTTGTTTGAAAGAGCATCACTGTTAGATTTTCCGTTACATCCCTATTGTTCACTAAGGACATATTTATTGACAGACATATTTAATATGTAATTATTATTGTGTACTATACAAGTGGTTCTTAACCTTATATATGACCATGGCAAATGGCAAACATGAATGTATCAGAAGCCAGCATCCTTCATTAAAGCCCAGGTAACAAGTTTGCAATTGCTTCCATATTGACGGTTTAGGGTCTACAATTGTACAGTTATCTAAAAGCTGTATATAAAGGCATGGTGATTGTTGTTGGTATGGTATTTCCAGGCCCGGAAAATTCTTTCAAGAGTCTTTCAAGAGAGTTATGTTTTGCTCGGAAACTTGATATACATATGGTTCAAATGCCACTTATAGAAAGATCTGAAAAGTTGGGTGCATAAAACCAAGAGATCCATTGTCCATGCTGCCTAACATGGCATTGGGGTGCCTCAAGCACCATGTATACTGCTTCTCATACATGTAATTCATAGATGGTAGGTAAAACTACAATAGATTTCTTTCAACATTTGCTTGCTACTTCTTTTCTGCTTGGCTTATTCTACGATATTTATTTGACATATTGATTGTGATCACTGGAAGTTATAAAGAGCTTGAAAAGCTTTCCTTTACTGTTAACCCGTATCCATAGCATTGCTTTTGTATTGATAATTTTAATGATGGAATATTTCACAAAATGTGATACACTTACCCGTTCTAGATGTGTGAAAGAGAAAGCACTGAGTGCATGTTCAGTTTATTTTAGGGATGGTTTACTTTACCCTGTAGAATACATTATAACCAGACGCACATTGAAAACCATGGAGAAGGTTTAAGTTTATTGAATAGGTATGTATGGAAGGATGAATCGATTGTTACGTTTGTGTTTCTCAGCAGGTCTGTAGATGTTGCCTCTACTGTATTGAGCTTTCCAAAACCATAACAATTCTAGAGTGAAATATCTCCAGACTAGGTATTGAGAAAAAAAATTGAAGTTTGCAGGTACTTGTCAAAGCTCTTAACCAACAGACTTTCATAAAAAAAGATGTTTGGCATGTAGAGATCTAGAAGAAATACCTGACTGTTTCTGAAACCACACTGTTCCAGTTATTTACCTTCATCTTGCTACATGTAAGGTTTTTGGCACAAAAGTTGTGTTGATACTGGAACAGTATGAAGCGCTAAAGAAAATCTTAATGTGTTTAGACCAGTCAGGTAAAAGTTACCTGCTTATTAAGCTTCATATTGCCATGTGACTGAGCAGATTCTGATCGTCATTTCTGACCAAGGAAAAACTAACCTCTAACTTATGAGCCACTCATGTTTACAGTAATGCAAGCTACAGTTGTAAATATCAAAGGACAACTCAGTGTGAAAGAAGTGCAGTGCCAGGTCTGTAGCTAGGGGGAGCTGCTGCATGACACACCTGTCTGAAGCCTTGTATCTAAAACTTTTATTTACGCCTGTAGTAGGTGGTACATACCATGTATACAGAAACCTGTCTGTGTTCTATGCTGACGTGCACTGTTTGTCCCTGAAGTGCCTGTGCAAACTTTTGTAATGTAAAGCTATGTATATGTTTCAAAGTAGAGAAAAAAACATGATAAAAAGTGTGTATGATAAATATAGAAATTATATACATGTAGGAAGCATAGCCATGTTCATTATTTTGTATCTGTTCTTGTGACTGATGGTGTAGTATACAAACACAGTAACTTGGAAAGTATTTAAGTAGCTATTAAAATGTGCAGTCTTATGAGTCCTTGGGCTATATTCCTATAATGTTTCATCTTCCCAGGTGGGAAACATTGTTTTATGTCAGTTTCTTCTTTGGCGCCAAACAAATAAGGTCAATGACCTGCAGGAGACACTCATTTCATTTATTACGAACCCTTGTGGCGCCCTGCTGGGCTAATCTTACCAGGCTCAAACACATACATACATGTACACACCACGGGTGTCAGTATGGTTAGTGATGATGAAGCAGGACCCAGGGGCAGATCACCATGGTTACTGCTAGTGTTTGACTTCACCATGTAGCAAGGTGGTAAAATCCAATGTAGCAAGATTACAGACTAGACCACGAGACGGTAAACATTCTTTATTTGCTTGCAAATGTTTAATACCTTCTAGTTACTTCTGTCTACCGTCAGCATACAAAATAGAGACTTTGGAATTGCACGTATATGCTTGTCCTCAACAAGGAAATAAGGATTGGGGCAGTCTGAAGTTACTCAAGTTTCACGTTTATTTACAATCGTAGCATCTTCAGAGTTCGGTCCTTAGCACACGTGTAAGCTGTTGTACCTACAGTGTTGACGTACACGTGGTTTGGCTAGCGTCTCCTACCTTTTTCTTAGAAAACTCACGTTGCAGATGTACGTCTTATTTAGATCACAGATTCACACCGATCATTTTACACTTGATTGTCAAGATGAAGAAACTGGTCAGAGGACCATAAAGCCCCCGAGCCTCGTGTGTATATGACAAGTAACAGGTCTGACCTTCGATGTATACGTACAAATTAATGAGGACCTTATCACTCTATGGACATGTCAAGCTGTCTAGTACGGACATGGTTTCTCGACACGCCTATCGTACTGATTATATACATTGGAACGTTTTAAAGGGGTTTACAGCATTTGCTTGCATGACATGAACATATACATTATCGCAAGCTAACCCAACGGGCCTGATGCTTCTTACATTTACACAATGAAGCACAATAGAATTGTCAGAAGCGTAAAGATCTGGAGTATATGTGAGTGACTCGGCATGTATTACTGCAGCTTTCCTTTTTACAACCAGCCTGATTTATATCTTAGAGAAGACCGTTAATCTGCCCTAGCACGGCGTCTGTGAGGAGCCTGCCCTTCTCCAGGATTTCTCCCGGTAAGAGATCCACCAGCGTCTGAACCTGCAGTCTGGGGCTGAGCTGGGGGAAGTTAGGCGGGAGTGAAACACGGTCGATGTTTCCAGCCTTGATGATCTCCTCCATCACCTCTCGGTAACTGTTGGTGTTCATAACCTAGGAGGTCAATACGCAACAATGAGACCACATTATGAAGCATTCTACGGATCCTGTATGATTTAACGCACTATTCTTCTACTTTGCAATCTGTACTTGGATGCTTTGTCATTCCTAGATCTTCCAGAGGCACAATGTGTCCCTAAAACCACCTTACCCACGAACTATAGAAGGTGTCTATTTAGGTAGCCATAAGGCAATACATGTATGAGCATTTGTTCACTTCTACCCTCCTCACCTGTCTGCTGACTGCTATAGTTTCCTCCATGTTATACGCCTGGTGAAACCACCCCGTTGGGATCACCAGCAGTTCTCCTGCAACTTGAACCACCTGGAAATAGCACAAAAAAACGCATTTCTGCATTGTAACGACTACTGTATATGCACAATGTTCTAAATATATCTACATGTACATGCACCACTGTTTGATTGGTTTTGCTAATAATCCACGGTAGAGTCAGGGACATGATGTTCCAATTGATTTTTTTCTAGCATTCTTTCCACCTCAACTTTATCTTTCATACCAAAACATAGGGTAGCATGATGGACAAGCCTTTGCTCAACACTGGCTCCTTCAAAATACGCAAAGCCTCTCCTACCCACCTCCGCAAAATCAGCCTCCTGGAAGTCTGGGTACTGCCTGGTGTTGTTGGGACTGAATGTGTCCACAGGGCTGTTGTATTTGATGCAGTCCAGCGGGAACCCGCACCTCTGGTCCGGTGTGATATAGAAACGCTGGTCCTGACCTGCAGTGGTCATGTATGTATTCGTGAGAAGGTCTAATCAATCAATGCAAAATGTTAGATTAGATCTGCCTAGTCTGACGTTAGTGCTAGTCTGGCGTTATTTTGGTCTGTTCTGTTCTAGCTGTCTTTTCTGTACGTCTACGAACTAAATATCTACATAAAGGTGGCCTAAACTTAAGTAATTAGCCGCTCACTCCCTGTTTAACCATTCTGTACAGTTCTGCCGGTTTCGTGGCGACGTCTCTTGTCCTTGAATTTCTAATGAGATAATACTCAGCTGTACTTTGATTACTTTTTGAGGAGGAATCTCGGTCGTACCTGGAGGGAAGAGTTTCCACTTCTTGCGGCCACTGATGACGGCGTTGATGCCTGTCCAGTTGTAGGGGTCGATGTGTAGCGGGGAGCGGGAGGAGGGAGAACCCCACAGCAGCAGGGCGTCCCACGGCTGAACCTCCTGCAGGGGACAGGGGAGCAGGTTTTCCTCAGAATGTTCCGGTCTTGCTGACACTACTCTTATCCACACTAATGGAACATCATTCCTCACTAATGTAACGTAACGGTTAATGTTATATATCACTGCACCCAACCACTTTATGAACGTCTGATTTGATATATTTGTAAACATGTGCAAGGGCATAGCATAGCAAGAGCAAGTTTCAGTAAAGTAGTAATTACGGTTTGATTATTATCCCCATGATTGTTACGCTTTATATATATGACATGATTCGAAGTCCTGCACCATGATATATGATCCGTTCTCTTTAGACTTTTCATATTTTATGTACTCGGATTTGATTAAGTATTTGTTTGGGCCACACATTAACTACGTGAAGCTGACATACAGTAGTTTCGGCACTTCAGAAGGAAGGGGTGACAAAAGGACACCTTTGGAAAGAGCTGGAAGAAGTCTTCCCCGAGCACCTCCACCTCGCCCAAGTCAGCCCGCAGCTCGGGTCGAGTCGGGATGAACAGTTCGTCCTCCAGGTACATCCATCTCCCCGGCTCGCCTCGGGACGACTTGGCCGCGAAGTCCGCCAGTGTCGTGGCAGCGCTACTGATACTGCCATTGCCCTTCGGATGAAAAACAGTCATATTAACGTCTTTGTCTTCGATTTTGTGATGTTTTTCAGCGTCCCGTGACCGATCAATTTTCTTAATCACACTGTGGTCACACATAGCCATATTTTCACCGTTCCACTAAACGCCAGAGCTATTCTGTTATTGGAAATGGCGTTTCCTTGGCCGCTCCATGATGGCTTTATGATGCATGGCTATGGAAGTCAACAGCGGAGGTAAGGCTCATGAGGCTGTGACAGAGTGCGGATGTCTTCAATGGAGACATTAGCTATGACGGAAACCGTAGCGCGGGAACATAAATAGGAAGCCGTGGATGATTTAGTGCAAGACGACTGTCGCCCTGAATATAAGTGTGTACTCCATCATCACCGTTCAAGAACTATTGAAGGCATAATGCCAGCAGTTATCACTATAAAACCACTGTGTCTAAGGCGATACTGTAAAAAACAGCAACATACGCTTCATATGGAGACCTTGCCTTAGTTTTACGAGTCGCCTTTGCAGAAGATGTATTAAAAATCAATGTTAGGGGCACAAAGAAAGGCACAGAGACGTGCCAAAATTATCGCCAGAACAGCAGACGTTACTTTAACATGGATGGATACATAAAGATATGTTCGAAAGTTTTATTCGTCTTTTATGTGCATTTTTCTCAGCGCATTTTCGTCTGTCTAGTTGCAGATAAAGGGAATTGAGTGGACGAATGAAACGAAACGGCAACTTGACTGTACACTCCCGAGACTTTGGGGACAGTTTCAAACTACGTTTTCAGATGTATATATGCATGTATTGTAACATTCACTCAACGTTAACTATGCTAGCGCCGTGATACTGTCCCCTCTAACTATTTAGTCGAAGAGAGTACGGTATTGTTGCTGTTTATTTTCGCCATTTGAGTAGGGGGCCCACAATACCATATTTATGCTGACGGGTTATATGAAGTATACTCAGAATCCCCGAGATGATGTCGTTTTCAATGACTACTCTTCTAATAATCGCACCGATTCACTTCATTTCGTACCATTTGAACACACGTGTACACCACGGTACGGTACCAAAGATGTAACAGAAACAAAGAGGACATACGTCACTTACGTCAACAGTTTTGACAACTGCACTGTCGTTCGCGTAGTTCTCCAGAAAGAAATCACGTGACCATGTGCTGGCCGCCCAATCAGGAACCACGTCGGTCAAGATCACCGGTCTCTTCCCATCATACTCCGCGATAAAGTCCTGGGGAAAAAAAAGAAAAATTTCAATTTTCAATGTCTTAAACAACTCAAGATGTAATCTGCCATCACCCGAAACTAAAGTGAAGATATATTAGTGCTTTAAGATTTATGGCACATATGGGTGACTGTTAGACAAGACGCCCACTCTCATACAGCAAAATTGAAATCCATTCGTCATTAGCTACATTAACGTTAGTTAATTCCCAGGGCTCCTTCCGTCTCCATGCCAATTATCTGATAGCCCGTAATATATACACAGACCCTATCTGCAATATCCTTTCACTACCTTATCTTTACGTTTTTCCCAGTCAGAGAGCACCCATTTGAAGTGCTGAGTGGATTGAGATAGCCATTACCATTGTGCAATTTGTTTACTTCAGGTCAGACTCGATTTACTTTCATGTAAACTTGTGCCTGTGGCAAGGCAGGACTCGCGGTACTTGCACTGTGAACATGAGATCATGTGGATAATTTATCTATTACATGGACGTCTCGTTTCTGCCATGGGTGTATCATTCATCAGGGGGAATGTAACGTTACGTGAGGCAGTGGAGCGAATTATAAATTGCACTGTCTTGCAGTAATTGTCTTCTCTGAGCTAAAACAAAGGACTGCCAAATTTCTACACGGCGTAAGATCTTCATTTTATGATAAGGCTTAGCTAAGGTCTGTCCTATGTAACGTTTGTTTAACGTCAACATTTTACCGAAATATCTGAATATGAAGGGCTATTGGCTGTGTGATTTTTCATGTTTTTAATGTTGCCACATGTAATCAGAAGACGTGGTGGGGACACACACAAGTTTTTCTTTCAACTTAAAAACACAGGGAACAATACAATACTTATTTTTCACCTGACCGAAGCGAGGAAATTCGTGTAAAGTGCCTTTCCAAAAGTGCATAAGATTGGTGGCATGTCAGGACATTTTTCATGTTGACGCCTTGTGCGTTAACGTTATGTCACACGTTAAACGCCTTTGCTCCCCACTGTCACTAGATTACTGTATCAGCGGTTGGTATCTTTGTTTGGGAGAGCTGCACTTAAGAAGATGTTAGAGATAGGATCTGGAGGATAAAAGCGCGCCCGGTCGTCCATTATGAGCTTTATCCCGCGGTGCTGCTTTTCTGCTGCATTTTCTGCAACGTCTGCCCTGTATAGACTAGATTAAGGAGAGGAGATAAAAGCTACGTAACTACATCAATGGAACATGCATAGATCGAGTTACTAAAGTCGTGCTCTTTTTAACAAAATAGCATTCTTCAGTTTCGGAGATCTTAAAACAGATCTGAGAGTTTCTCCAGTTGGCACATATATTCCCATCCTTATCGCTGACACAGAGTAGAAAGATGTGTATAGGTCGCCCAGCAGGACTCCTCTGATTAGGCTCATGCATTTTCATCCAGTCAGAAGTATTTTTATGGACACATGCGATTGTGCGGTCGAACCAGAAAGGAAAGTCATTGACATTGTTTCACCAAATACTGTAACAAGAATTCGCCGACCTCATACCCCTATGAAATCGTGTCTAGAACCTTGGTAGCTGTTTTCTATTTGTCTCATTGAATATGACAAAACTTTTGTAATTAGCATAATTTTAATTTCATATTTTTCAACTCAAACAAACAAACAAACAAACAAACACACGAACGCACACACACACACACGCGCGAAGAAGTAGACAGAGGGATAGAGAAAAACAATACCTCGATTTTTCATGGAGGTAATAACGCGATACCAAAATAGATCTAGAGTGGTTTTACTTGCATCTCCGTGAAAAGTTTTGGAGCCGAGTCTCTACAGATATTAACCCATTCCCCAAGGATCTTGTTACTAGACGGCTTCTTATTTCTGAGAACGTCGGCCACCACAGCGGAAATGGATAATGAAACAGACGAGCTCCTCTCCTGGCTAATTACGTCCCAAAGAGCCTATATCTCACCATCCCAGGCTCATATGTCGAAGATTGAAGAATCTGATCGGAACACGGTAATTGGGTGTGAGGTCTGATGTTGGGGGTATGGATGGGTAGAAATAATGATACTCCCGCATTCCGATACACCACGCAACATTACCTACGTTCTCCACGTTCAGACACAGAGGTTACTACTTCCCTCAGACACAACATCCGGCAACAGTGGTCACTACGCCAAGTTTCATTGAATAACAAGAGAGATGCCTTATTAACGATATAGCCGTGATGCGGCCAAACTGTCTCACGGCTCACATGTACTGTGCCACGAGAGTCGTATTGGCGATATATTCCTGGGACATCTCGTTAGTATTGACAGACAGGAGATGATGTTGTGTTAATGTTAGGTATATCGAAGAAGAGCACACTCAGGGTTCAAAATGTCACGTCATTACCTCAGTTCTTTCTGATATCTCTATTTCTTTTATTAAACCGATTCTTCACGGGGGTTGGAATCGTCCTATCGCCACCTCAATTTCGATAAGCATGAATATCCAGGAGATGTGACGCCCCCAAAACAGTAGGAATCAGTAATACATCACTCCCGTGTATTAGAGGGGTTGTCTCAGAAGATGGATCACCAATCAAGTGTGGCTCTGTTATCACCTGTTTCCAGCCAGCGGCGCAGCGAATGAGGAGGCGGTGA
This sequence comes from Branchiostoma belcheri, assembly GCF_001625305.1. Lineage (NCBI taxonomy): Eukaryota > Metazoa > Chordata > Leptocardii > Amphioxiformes > Branchiostomatidae > Branchiostoma > Branchiostoma belcheri. The sequence goes on along the minus strand of NW_017804154.1, from coordinate 2,269,855 downwards.
GTTTGTTGTCGGGCTCCCGTGGTGACGGGACAATCCACGCGCTGTCTCCCCTTCAGTAGTCAGCTGTGTTCCCAGCCGTGCCCTTCAGTCTGCTGCCAGGCGATATCGCATTGCTGACTTGTTGGACTCACATTAGTAGTCAGCGTTCCGAACTCGTCGTTTCTCACATCTTCAACGTATTTTCAAATAGTGTAATTTGCAGGTAGAAGACGAAGCGCTGGCCATAGTTAAAGGCTTTCTCGAGTGATAAAAAAATCTTGTCTCGGTGAAGCAAAGAAGAGTTTGTATGTAGTGGCGGAAGAATGATTCTGCGCACGCATTCTACAGCTTGTGTTTTGTGACACACTGTGACTCTAATATCTGCATGCCTATCGGGTCTTTACAATACAGTGCAAATGACGAATGACCCAGGGGTTCCATGGATGGTTATTGAAAGCTTTTAGCAAAGGCGGGGAAAGCAGCGCCTGGTAGCCCTGCTGACGGTAGAAAACAGCAATTTTGGCGACATCCATTCAGGTGTTTAAATACAGTCATTTGTCGGACGCTGCCGTTCGTCGAAAGTCCGTTGATAGAGGGAGAACGTGGCTTAAGTGTGCCAAAGTTGCTGAGTGGTGTGTCATCACAGTCTGCTTAGGCTTTTAACGGAGCTTCCGTCTTTAACGCCTTAACTGCTTTCGTTCAATAATGTACAGAAGAAGCCACAAGATGGATGTGCGGAGTGTGAGTAATGCCCCCCTGTTCTACGTGCCGTTGACACGGGTAATGGGAAAGTTCCAACTAATTTTCCGCTTGCCCAGCGCGCCGTTCCGAGTGATCTGAGACGTGATGACGGGTAGTTAGTCCCGTTGGTCCATTGTAGCCACTCTGTAAGGCTCCCGCTATGGTGTGGCCCTCTGATATATCGATGTCAGCAGGACCTACTGGTGTACGACCAGAAGTTGTTCAGCCGAAGTGTCTAAACTGTTTGACATGCAACAGAAGTGCTGCGATGCAGAGTGTTGATGGGTAGATATCCGAGATACCAGGACTCTCAGATACCAGGACTCTGATTTCGGGGGCTGGATTGTTTATAACTTTACCCAATTTTGGGTAACTTGGATAAAACCTGGCTGTGCTGACTATTAAACAGAAGAAAACAGACTCCAACAAGTTAAAGATGCAAGTTTTTTTCTCCACATATGTAGTAAAGACAGCAGCAAAGCTTCCGTTTTCTGTTTATTACTCTATAGTCTATGTTGATGCAATTCGTACGCAATCTTTATTTGAGAACAAACAAATTTACAAACAAACAAACAAACAAACAGATAAGCAAACGAATAAAAAACAAACCAAGCAATTGGCTTCAAATTGTAGTGCTGTGCTCTGTACAACACGATAGGAACCGACTGGTTTCGCCTTTTATTAATCCTCATGCCATCGTGGTTCGAATTCGCTTTGGTGATTTGGATCTAAACCTATATGTCAATCTAGTTGATAAAGCTCACCTATCAGAGAGGGCGTGGGGAGATTACTGAAGACGGATAAGATAGCAGAGATTGTGATAAGACGACTGCAGGGTTTTTGTGAAAAGAACCGTCCTCCTACTCACAGGCACAAGCTTCCAGTTATCTCACATTTCGGAGAAAATCAGTCTTTTGTGTGAAACCCTTTTAACGTACGTCTCTGTCTGATTTACGTCTCCAACCTTTCCTGGATGGAAAACGTTGAAATATTTACACCATGGCACATATAGGTTCTTCAGGAAAACCACTCATGTGGTTCACCGTTCATTCAAGATCGTGGCCAGATGTAAAGATGTTCATTTCCACCTAAAAGGTGGAGGCTCTTGTAACTACAAAAGTACCTCCAGCAACTGCAAATGCCACACACAAAGCAGGCCGTATGTTGGACATTAAACATGGTGAGGGGAAGGCAAAGGCTCGCGTGCTGTGGTCACACAACTTTCAGCACCAAGGACTTAACCGTGCACGCAGGCGACATGGCGTGCCTAATGCAGCGTAAGCAGTCTGTGGCAAAATATGGAATGGCTCCATCTTTATCTCCAGCTAATCCTATGATGGCACGATGCAAAGCTCTTATTTTAATCACGGATCGACCTTTCGTTCTATCATCACAAACGTGAACTTCCTTCGACCCATCCTACAGTTGGACATGCAGCTTACAAGGAGGCCGTCGCCCTTTGTGTAACGAACTTTAAGACAGAAAAGTCAAACTTTATTTCCCATGTATCCGTGGCGATCGTAAACGGACTTCAAAGCCGGCCCTAATGGAACAGTATCGACTCTTCCCGCCCTGTTTCATGTTAAAGTTCCGCGGTCGTTCCCAGCAGACCACTTGCGTGACTCCAGTCAATATCCAGTCTGCGGTGATGTCCACTTGAGCGTGTTCTAACCTTGTAAGTTCGCTTGACCTTGCATCTAAAGCCGGTAACCAGAAAGTCATCTGTAATGTTTTCGCTCGTTTATTAATATATAAAACTTCTGGTTCAAAAGGTAGGCTAGTACTGGTATTAACGTTTCATGGGCACCCGGGACTAGACTGGTGAGATACTCCCGCGGTAGTTATCTTTGAATAGGGCTTACCTTCAATTTTTATATGAAGTAGGCTGTCTGGTTACGTGTACGGAGATCTTATAAATGGCGCCTGTCTGGGGGAGATTTCAGTCGTTCCGGGAGTCTGTCTCACATGATATCTACTAGTATCACATAGAATGATGTACGACATATTAAGTCAGCCAACTCTTTGTGAGTAAGCCATCCAGGCTCTGTAGATTAGAAGAGGTCCCCCATTGTGACCTTGACGTACGACCGACCAAAGTTCATCCCACAAGTAACCAAGCGTTCATCGTCCATCCAAAATCTATGGCTTTTTGGTACCAAAGTCAGACTGCCATCAGTGGTCGCCCCGTGATATAATTGAAGTGAGCACGCCGGCTCCAAGAGGATTCGATCCGGCTAATGAAACGTAATCGGAGTTAATACCCGCGTGTGTGCCGCCAGGGTGTTTCAATTCCATGAAAACGTGACAGCTGGCTGGCGTACACGTCTATAAACTTAAGCGTGGTTCCTTTCACGCAGACTTTAGGAGTTGTGATCATGAGCGACCTGAGTGTAAATGAATGACATGGATGCTCTGACGATGGCATTTGAAATGACCATGAACTTAAGTATGTTATACCACCCCAGCTATACTATAGCGATCCAAGACAGCGATGAACTGATAAAGACATGGCTTTTCTATTGGTTTTCTTTGTAAGACACCATTCTCGTCCTTTCTCGTACTCGTTTCTCCGGTATACATGTATTCCAAATCTAACCGGAATCCACAGTCCACGGGGGCGCTACAGATCAGGCTTGATTAATTGTCTCATGTCTTCTCGCTGACGTGACGCTGAGACAGATTGAGCTCCCGTCATAACCAGGTTACGTCGGCCTTTAACTGCATTTCGCCGTTATTACAGGTACCCCGTCAACGGAAGTCTCAAAGTGGATTATGGCGTGTCCCTAGTATGTGCTCCGAACGAAAACTTAACCGCATCAAGTATAAATCTACGTGCGATCAGTTTACGATTGACAATGAGACGATCAGTTTAAGATTGATTTTCGTCTGTAGCTAGTCGAAGATGGTGTTGGAATGTAGGCCTGTCTCTGCATAATTGATATCCAATCCGTCTAGAACTGTGCTAAATATGAGGCCAGATCTTCAACAATAGTCAAGCAATGAAAAGTTTTTTTTTCAATAATGGACGAAGAACTGTTGGTCTGACTTCATCACGCGTTGAACAAAAACTAAACGTCAGAAAGCCGGAACAAAAATTGGTCCCAAGGAAAAGAGTGCAAGTAGCTTAGCTGTGATGACAACGAAGTGATGGACGTTTTTCCATTTCACCAAGCTCTTTTCTGGAGGGAATCCAATAAGCTGTAAAATGGGCCTTTGACGATAATGACAATGGGTGACGACCCGTTCCGGGCGGCTCAATGCGTATCGATTGAAGAAGTTTGTCCAAGCAGGCATTCGCGAGTAACGTTAACGGTACCGTAAAGAGGCACTTCATTTGGACACTTGCGAAGAGAAAGGAAATCCGTAAAGACGCACAGTTGGTAGATTGTTATCTTGCGTAGATTGCTTCATGGCAGACAGTTTCGTCTTAATCAATTCTGTACCCCACCCATCCACAAAGCGAAGTCACGGACGACAGCGTAACTGAATTTGAAGAACAAAATGCAATACTTCAGTCCTTTTCATTTGGAACCGTGCGTCCTGAGTGGAGATACTCTTGGTTTTAGGTTAGCGTCGTTCGAAAATCCACCGATAGCTTGGGGTACCTTTGACCTGTGCTGCTTCCCATCTCTTCCCTCTGTGGTCTTAGCAAAGATTGAGGTGATTAATCCCCAGCTGCTTATCTTATCTGCATCTTATGTCCTTCTTTGACTTGAAACCCCAATCTCCTCTTCATCCTCTTAGCTGTCCCGTCAGCACCAGGGCCGGACGGAAGATAGATTGCTTTCTTCGCCTGAATGCAAAGATTACTTCAAGGGTCCTAACACAACGCAGAGAGGTAATTCATGTGCTTTTAGGCCTATTCCGTCTTGCCAGAAGAAAGTACATTCTTATATATAGTCTCTGTGAAGCGTCTAAAGTAGAGCTAAGCTTTTCAGTACAAGTGGAAAAGCCTGATACATCTTCGCAAGAGCCGCGGTATTTCTCACAACTACTTGAGAGATTCGCCGCCTCTTGGTCATTCTTAGGACTACTCCGTGGAATAGCGATGTGTTGGTATTGCCGCTCTTATCCTACAGCCCTTCCTCAGAACAAGTGCCATCACAATTATACACCCCTCGGTCTTGATACCCGTAATTTGTAGGTAAAACACCAATGAATAGGGAATATATATTGGGAAAATAATTTTTGGCTGTACATTGTGCTACAGAACAGGTGTTGAAAAGACGTCCGTACAGAAATGAAACTGACTAGGGGCTCGATGTTCTACGATTTATGATCTTCCACTACTACAGCTAAGAGATAAAGTGAGTAGGAGTTCGGACGTACAGTAACTATGATATCCAATGTATACAGTACATTGTGCTCACGGCCAATCATGCACGCTAAGAAGAAAGGTGGCGAGAGACAGGGGGCAAGAAAACAGTAACCGTTATGTGTTTCGAAAGGATGTCATAGCAATGTTGCTCAGAGCGGAAAAAGTGCAAATGACGCCAACCGATCTCACTAAACCAACTTCACAAACACTCTGACAGTTCGATATTTGTCGAGAAAATGTAGTTATGATGAATGTGGGATGTCATGTCAGGCGCCACTCGGGCCACAAGGTCCCACAAGGTCCCTCCTGTGTACAGCACTCACTCTCTCCTATCTACTCGCCAGGGGAGTACATCTGGAACCCTCGATCTGTGTTCATTACGCTTTATATACAGGCTAGACAAAATTTATAACCTGCTTTTAGAATGCTGGCGAGGTTGGCATTTCCAAATGGGTGGTTGTTCTTTATTTGAGCCATCAATACAGCGCAGCCCCAAAGGTCTGGACTTCTCCTTGAACTCGTCTTTATTTACTGGGGCGGAGGCGAGGTGAACAGATTCGGCCATTAGACTGCGACGCCCCGGGGAAATACGAGATATCAGCGGCGACGGCCTTGTTGGTCGTATTTCAGCTGACGCTGTTCTATCGATAAAGTTATTTCCGAGTCGGACGAGTATTGGTTTTTACATGAAATCAAGTAAAAACGTCTCATACATAATCATTTTGAGGAAAACTACAGTAGACCCAGATTCGGTGCGTGCATTCTTCATGTTAGAACAAAGTTCAAGTATCCACTACCTCCTGCAACAGTTTGGTGTGCGATGTGATACAAAGATGCTGACTGACTGCCGTAAGCTGTCGATGTAATTACGATTGATCTCCGAGTAAAAAGCGCAGTACTGTCGCATGGAGGAGCTTTCAATTCCATATCCATGTTATTGTCTCACGGGAGATGCATTTCCACGAGAGCGCTTGCCGGACTCAAATGTTATTCTTTAATGGCCATGTAACGGTCGTTGTTGATATGTACTGCATTACTGTAGGACCACATTGCCAGGTGAATGTAATGAGTGTAGTCAGCTGCCTTGCAAATCTCTGCTTACCAGAGCGTTTTACATGAGTTGAATAGACGGTCGAAAAGTCCCCAACGGTTTAAATCATCCACAGACAGATGGTAACTCTGACGTCTGGTGGCAAAGGTCTCCATCTCCGCCGGCGTCCGGATCTCAGGAGGAACGTTGACATTTCGCAGATCCTCCGCGCGCAGATGGAGGAATGACAGTGTTGTGGAGATAACCTATGGGGCTGAGGATGATGAGTTTTAACTACCGTACTGGCAAACGAACCGGGGATGTCTGCTGTAAACACGACATGGTGGGAATAAACACATCACCTTCAGTTCCAGGTAGAGGTTATGCTCGCAGTCATCTCCAAGTTTCTTCCTTTTTCTTTCGAAAAGTCCACAAGCCAGTGTGTCCACATGGTCTATCGAAGAATAATCTTGGTGCTATGGGGAGTTGTATCTATATGGACGTACGGTTATGAGACTTATGATTCACCTACAAACCGTAAGATACGTCGCGGATAGCCAGCTAAAACTTCGACTTCCTTCACGTTGTTTGGAGCTAGACGGTACGTTTGTCTAAAAGAATAATGTAACATTTGGAAAACAAATGCATTATGTTTACCTTCACATGGCCGAGCTTAACAAGCTTTGTTTATTCTTACTCAAACACATTCATATATATGGTGACCATGCAGCCCTCTCACTTGCAACATTATGTAACCCAACACCATTTACCATGGTGAGAGACGTCTGGTTCAGGTCATTGACCTTATTTGTTTGGAGAGGAAGAGGAAGAAACTAGACATAACAAATCTAACCCAAAAGGCGTACATAAACGCACCTCGTACGAAAGGCACGTTTGTGAAGTCGACCGTTCAGGGACTTGGTAATTACGGACGTTAATAGCCACAGTAATGGTACGTGGTCTGTTCACCAAACAGGCTTAACCGACTCCTGGCCTTGACGTTGCGTATTTTCCTCCGTCGCCTGCATGCGCCGTCTACTCGTATATGTGTGAGTTTGATTAAGGTATTGAGAAACTGGTAAAAGCCCAAGGTACCATTGTGAAGGCAAGAAAAGAAGTGAGCCTTTCATCCGCAAAATGCATCATTGAACAAGTATTAAACAGGTGCGGTTTTATTACTCGGCTGGGGACGGTTAACTTTCTCAGCTTCATTTACTTGAGATAATTGGAATCATTTACGACAGCAGCTGTAAAGCGGTTCCCATGAATAGCAAAAATCTTTCCTGCAGCTGAGAGCAGTACGGTCACCATATGGTCAGGATGGTTAACGGGAAACCCGGGGCTGATTTATGTACCTGTGGATAAAACTGTAATGGGATGTCCAGAAAATAGTACCGACCTATTTATCTGGTGATATGTGCGCCGTACGTCATGTTACATCACTTTCAGCTAGCTGAGAATCTCTCCGGCGGTAGGGTTTACCATCGGCTTCTAAAAGTAAAGGATTTCAAACAACTGAAGAGACTCTATAGCGCTGATTTCAACTGCCTCCTTTGCAGGATCACCTTTATCAAAAGGTCAGAAGATGGTGTAATTTGATTTTGTATAAAGTTAGAGAGATAATAACGGACGCCAACTTTATTCGACAACTTTTTCAAGGGCAAAACCTACGTAAATCCGAAAGGCCGCGTCTGTGCAAAGCCAATTTTACTCTCAGTGATTTCAAACCTCTGAATGATTTAAAATGAATTTAGTGCAATAAAGGAGAAGGACACCAAGGTGAGGGTGTCTTAGGGGCTCTTGATCAGATGTTGATAGAACTTTCTACTATCATGATATCAGGGTACAAGTGGATCCTGCCATGTGTATTAACTTACTATCGACATGCATAACTTAAGAGTCGCCATTTCATTTCGCGTTTATAGCCGCCGAAAATTTCATCACTCTTGGCGTCGTTAATGCTCGTCAAAGCAAATGCGCACTTTGCGGACCGTTCGAAAACCCAGATGTTTTATTCATACCGTAATACTAGTATCCCGCAGCAGAAGTGTATTCACTCCGGGTGTAGGTCCAACATGCATCACGGTAATATCTCCCGACTTTACAATACGGCAGAGGAGAGCCCAGCTGGCTGGAGCTGCCCCCTCCTGACCTCCCAATGAATAGACCGTCCCAATGACGGATGTTACAGACACATTACCGCTGTGTTCTTAACGTTCTTCCCGGGATTATTATCATATCGCATATGTACAGGTCACCCACGTTTGTCCCTCAGTTCTCCAGAACATAACTCTTTTATAGAAACCATTTATTCCGGTCACGGCAGAACCCCGGGGATACGTACGAACTGCGCGTAAAAAAATACTGTTAACGTCATTTGCGTCATAAAAATCTGACTTGTGCTCTTACAGCTTAATGTCATTGCGAATGAATAGTGCTTGCTGTAGCAATTCGACCGCTGTCAATAGCTCTGGTTATCGGTGCGTCAATGGAGAATTTTATAGTCAAGCAAATCTTTATTAACCTCTTTGTGCATCTCGGCTTTTAAGGGAGAGTTGCCAATTTACGAGCACCCTTAACTCCTACGCAGTCTGTTCGGATATTGTATTTTGTAGCCTTTGCCACCTTTGCTACCAAGTAATAAAGTATACATAGCCGTGTTTATCTTATATTCAATAACTGTACGCTAGGGCTGGTTGACTCGTGCGATAACTCAGACCTTTACACTCAAACTGCTACTCATTTGAGTACAATGTGGTCCACTGTGCTTTATAGCCACTTCCCATTATTTGCTTCCGATAGCTATGCCTGTATACTCTTACGTTACATGTCGCTCCCCGAAGAGTAAATACTACTCAAGAAGCAGATAAATTTAAAAACCCCACCTCATAAGAGAGATTGTGTCTTCTGTCCACAACCAGAAGAGAATCCAAGTTTTCCCGTGACACGACGTCGGCCTGTTGGTGCAAGGCCGCATAGTTCTCAGTCGCGTACAGCTCGCCTTCCACCGGGTCTACCTCAGACGCGACCGCCTGAGGGAGTTTGTACTCGGCCGTGCCCGCTGCACCCCCGCCCCCGCCGTTGTACCAGATCATCGAGATGACGCTGAGACTGAGCGGTAAAACCGCCGTCAGGAAGATGAGACAGACCTGTCTCAGCTGTAGACACAGGTGGTCGAAACTACGGAACCATGGGTGGTCCAGCACTGAGCTGAAACAAAACAACAAACAAACAAACCATGACATTAGAACAAGTAAGGACAAAACATGGAAGTACGAAAAATAATGTGAACATTTTTGCTTGACTATCACTTCGCTTTTAGAGCATATACTAGAATGGGACTAAACATGTTTGCGCTGCCTGTTCTTCCACAACTATTACCTTGTTGCAACAGAGACATGATAGATGAAATTCTAAAAAAAGCCGCTTGAGTATTGTATGGATACCATTAAGACAAAGTAGTCTGCGGACAGAGCGTTCGCGCACGTTGAGCATTAAGATTATCACTATGGTAACAGTTGTCCTCACCTGTCATTGTGACTGGGTCCCTTGGTGTCTTCTGTCTTGTCGATTCTTCTGTTAGGAAATCGCAGGTGTCGTCTGCGATGCACCAAAACAGGGCTAGAATCTTCCGCAGAATCCTCCATGTTTGCCTTCAGTCTATGACTATGTGCAACTCTTTTATTCTACGAGGAGCAAACCCACTACACCATTACACAAGTTGGCCAGGACCTTGTTTGAATGCGGGGTCTTCATAACAGCGTTGGCATTGCTTTCTTCTTCTGGAACATAAATCTGTTAGTCAATACATCAAGCCGGAATGGTGTGAACGAAAGCCACTTGAAGCCCTCTCCTATGGAGCATATACGAGCCTGCTACACGAGCCGTGCGATCCTCACGCAGCATAGAGTAGCGGCAGTAATGGAATTGTAGATGCGCTATCAGGAGCCGAGTAGCACTCCACCGTCGCTCGGCGTGCAACTGTCTATCTGTATCCGTGTCAGCCCAGAAGATTCAGACTGGAGAGGGATATCGTTTGTATCAGCTGGGTGCTCCAATCCGCGTCCATCGTCCGCCGAAGTCAATCATCAGAAAATGGAGCCATGTAAAAGCCTACCCGAGACGTTATAGTAACGTTATTGTGTTATAGGCGCCGCGGTCCTAGATCGAATCTCCCGTGAATTATTTGCGACTGTGTGCATGTGTCTCGTCGGCAGAGGACTTTCCCATAAGAGCTAAATGTTGCCATGTCCCGGATTAGGTTAATCTAACAAGGGCTGTAAAGAGGGGTGGAGCAAACAATGACGGAAACCGAAAGGAAGGCCGGCTTCCTTACCTAAGAATTATCTGAAAATGAAAACGATTGATAATAATTGACTGCTTGAGAAGAGGTGTAGGAAATATTAAAACAAACAAACAAAACAGACATAATGCTGTTACAACTGTTTTGCGTCCCCTACCTTCTGAGTGGTTTAACCTGAGTGGGTTCCCTTATGAAAATGCTGTTGGTTCGTTATTGATCTGTACGCGAATGTTTGCCTCGTAACTGTACCAATTTCTAGACGCTCATGATGAGATAAAATTCCTTATTCACCTCAGGAACACCCTTCAACTGGGAGGAGATGAAGGATATTTCATCTAACGGTATTTATGTACAACAAATAATTTAACGTAATCAATGGCGTTGAGAAAAAACAAAACAAAAACAAAATCATGGCACAAAATATGCTTCCTACTTCTGATTGCGACCTCATATCATTATACTCATATTATCGTCATGAGTAGAAGAAATAATTCATGAAATACAGCGTAATATCCATGGTGGGTATAACGTTAGTGTTAATTCACGGTTTGTAAATTGAGGTCATTGGAATGTTCCATTGATTTTAACGTAGGGTAAGACACGCTATAGATATGACCAGCACTGATACAGAATAACATTGTTACGTCGTCAAAAACAAAATACACGTGTAGTACCATTTGAATATTTTTTTTTGCACTAAGCTTGGCCGTTACAAGCACAAGACGCCCGGCCTCCATATGCACTGTCCCTAGTGCTGAAAAGCAGGTTTACAACTCATATAATCTAGTACATTTGTATTTGTGAAATAACCTCGTTGTCGAGGTTCGTAACGTAGTTTCTACCAGACTCCTATGGATGGTGCTGGGTTGCCAACGTGTAACTCCTTGCTAGAAATGGCAAATTATTCAGTCCACTTGACCAATTTCTGTTAATTCCTGCTAGTATGGTAGCCGTTACGGACCCTTTCCCAGACACACACAGACTGCGGATCGGCCGGACGGCCGCTAGGGGCGTGATTTACTAGATAGAAGACATGCAGGCCTGTGGCAGTATTCTCTTCCATAGATTCTGAAACATATGTTGCAGTTGATAGGGAAGTCTCACAGACAGCCCTGTAAGTGCCATTCATCAAAGACAACATTGAAGTACTTGTAATGCAAGACTCCAGAGACGGACACGTACCACAGTTATTGTATGGGAACGGTATACGTCATATCGAGTAGATAATCTGCGCTGAACAAACCCCATTTAAAAAATCAATAATGATTTACGTATGAACTTTACATTAAGCTCGCTTGAATGATAGCATGTCTTAATTTAACCTCCTGATTTTCAATCCTTGTGTAAGCTCAATGCCACGAGTCTTTCTTTATCTACCAAAGCAATTTGTCAATTTGAGTCCTAGACGTTATTAGTCTCTTTTTGTCGGTTCCTTTTCGCTAAAAGAGTTAATAGCCTGCTATGGAAGGTTTAACTCCTGACAACAACACCCTGGCCTAATCCGCGGACCTTATGACCATTAATGTTAGCTATGGCCCAGCTGGGTCCCAGAATCAACTGCCCGTTTGTCATGGGAGTAGACAGACGCGGGGCGCCACCTAATGGCCAGCACGTGTTTTGCACAAACAGAGGTCGCGAGGGCACAATCTATCTCCAAGCTCGAAATATAAGTGTATTACAATTTTCACTTAGTTGTACAAATGTATAAGATCTTGCTGCGTGTATGCGCAGCGGCCCCTATTTTTTTTGCCCACCGCAGTGCAAAATCACGACAAACCACTAGTAGTTCGATGTCAAGTCAAAATTGTCAACTGAATTCAAAGGGTGAATTCAAACAACTCATTTCAGTTTCAGTTTCTTTCAAGATCTTTCTAGGTCTTATGACTTAGGACTGACTTTCACACCTGTTTTCACAATGGACATTGGCAACAGTCAGTAAAGTTAACTAGGGCGACGGCACCGCGCACACTAAAAATAAAAAAGAAAGTTGAAAAAACAAACAACCAGGACTTAAATTTCGGGCAAACGACGCTTTTCTTTCTCTAGAAAAAACGACTTTACCCTATAAGGCAAAACTTGATTCCACGTCATTCGAAGCCTAACTTCACTAGCGTAATATGTGGAAGAATTCATCCGTAATCGGTAATGTTTATCGATGACATTATTACTTCAAACGTGTATGCTTCAATTTTCTTCAATAGCAAACCAATTCACAGTGAATTCTTGGATGACACACAAGAAAACAATTTTTTATGTCCAACCTATTTTGCGTTGTCTGTTTAATTCAACTCCCCACGCCTGCGCTAATGGTATCGTCTGCAGCACCTCCTGTTTTGCCGGAAAATACGTCATGAATGTTGATTATGATGTCACTAGTGACCGCCATCTTGGACAGGAGACAGGAAACATAACAAAAGATTGCCAAGATTTCTGACTCATAGTGACGGTTTCATTCACGAGAATCGGACAGAAAGTTGCCTCCTGCGTTTGTTGTATAGTTTTAGATGATGGCGAGCCCTCCTATGAGTGGATCGTTGCGAGCGCTAGCGTTAGAGCTGAAAAATTTGCAGGAAGAACCAGTGGAGGGTTTTAGGGTGAACCTCGTCAATGACGAAAATCTGTATGAATGGCAAGTTGCGATTTTCGGGCCGCCTGACACACTCTACGAGGGAGGATACTTTAAGGTAAGAGAAGGAATATAGACTTTGTCCGTAGTACTACTTAAAACTTAGTGGAATTAGAGAGTTTGAGAAAGTTGAAGCTCGAAAAATGGCGGAAGGGAAAAATTCCCCTCCGCATTGCATCATCAACATGGCGGAACAAAACAGCTGACGGACGTAACAGGCCGGCCGGCCGTAGAAAAGAAAATTACGTCGGGCAGAGTTCTTTGTTAAGGTCCTAACGGTAGTTGAAATACTAGGTTTAAGTTTTTTTCCTAGATTAGTGCCTTTCAAGGTGTCCATTCCCCGTTTGGGCATTTTTTGTAACAGACAAGTTTCGGTTGGTGTTCGTTACTTTCTTTCGTTACCAAGTGGACAGTCTTGGCTACCCATTGTTTGACATATTTACAAAATATTAAAGGAACACAAGCGACTTCGCTATCCACTAGGCGCGTGAAGCTGGAATGGGAAGACATTCTTGGAAGTCCTCTCAAGGTTTCCTCTTGAGTAAATAACCCGGGAACGAAAACAGAGGATATACACTTGCTTTGCTCTGACTCTGAGTCTGCTTCCATGTGTTGTGACTCATTCTTCCCCACAGACGTCAACAAAAATAATTTCTGGAGTCGTGCACATGGAGTCAAGACATCATGTCACTAGCAGAGTATTTTGCTACCCATGAATAGTTCTCCCATGGACCAAATGTTGCTTTGCATTTCTAGAACAACCCAAGCTGAGAGAGCACAGATGTTGAGAAACCATTGAGACCAATCTATTTATAGTATTGTTTACAAGTCTACAGTTATGACTGTTGAGGAGAATGGGTGTTGCCAGACAGGTTTTGTAATAATGGGTATGGGTGGAGTAAGGGGTGGTTATTATGCCATTTATGACCAGTTTGAGGAGTCAAATCAACAAATTAACATAAGGTTTGGCCGTTACAGGTTCATGGAGTGTCTTTTGTGTTGAACAGACTGTGAGAAGGGGTTTGTGTGTGTTGGTGTGTTTGTCTTAGGTAAGATGGCAGTCTGCTTGTGCTAAAACCACACAGTTCTACTATCTAAGGAAAAATGACCCTTCATTGGAACCTATTATGCTTCTCATATTGTTCAGCTGGCCATATTGTCATAGATAATAACAATAAGCTGTTATCCCCAATTCCCATCCAATAAAGCCTTTATTTGTGGAGATCTTTTTTGCTTGATTCAAGCAACACACCTTTAAATGAACCCCATTCATGTGCCATCATTCTTGAGAGCATTATCAAATACAAAATATGTCTACATGTAATTTTTTTTACTGGACAGTATCGTTCATTAGGAAGTCTCTTTTTATACCAAAATGGGAGGATTCTTTACACAAAAGTAAATGTTTGGTCAGACATGGAAATTTTATTAAACCAAAAAAGACAGTATGTTTTGTATGGTATTTGAAGTCTGATGTTATGTTGCTTGTGCTATATGTTACCAAGTTGATAACACAGAATTGTTAGTTGTTAAAAAAAAAGAAGAAACTGATTACAGAAAGTATGCTTGTATCAGCTTGGAGGATTAAATGGTATGCTGTCCTTCAATGGTTGGTTTGAATTTTGTGATAAAAGGTGCAGGGTGATACTGATAGGATGATTTGTGATGTTTTGAGTGGCTTCCTACAGTTTATTCAAAACAGACATACTGCTGTCTTTGTGAAAAATGAAGTCTACCTACAGTAGGTCTAATTATCTCCATGAATGTGATGAATGCATGTGTTGATACAAGGGTGTTGGGAAGGTGCTCCATAGGACCAAACCTGCCATTCATATGTATGTAATACATTATTGATTAGGTCAATTTATGTATTGTTCATGGTTGAAAGAGTGCCTTAGGCCCCGTTCATGATTGGATATCTGTTGCGAATCAATTCGATTTAAAAAATAAATCGATTCATTTAGGAACATGAACGCTCCAAACCGGTTCCGTTGCGATTTATTCTGAACCACCTCGCGAGGTGGTCTGAAACGATACGATACGATTCGCATTCGTAGAATTGTAATCATGAACGCGCGGATGCGAATCGTACCGGTTCGACGCTGTACTCCCGGGTACGTGGGGGCCACGGTCGGCCATAGTTTGCGGCGCAGTGGCTTGTACTGCCGAAAATTCTACTTGAATCGTACACTTGACATCGAGTTCTAATTACTGGTCGAGTTCCGATATTGACTTGGGTAAATCAGGAGATCCAGAGGAAACTGGATGGTGTGTACTAGAACCTACCCTGGGCGCAAGGGCGAGTGGTAGCCCAACGGGGGCGTTGGGGCGGCGGACCGTGGGGGTTTGCGCTAGATGCGTCCGGGGCACAGCCTATGGCTATGCCATGGGGAGGACATGAGTCGGGAACGAGCGACCACTCGCCCGGACAGGCGTAAACTCTCCGCCTTACGAGCCGGGTTCTCAGGAAATATTCAAAGAAATTGTGATATACATATGAAATGCAAGTCAATTCGAGGTGTGAAACCGTTTCCAGTGTGGGTTCAAGTTTTGAATCACGGACGCAAAAATATATTCCGCTTCGATTCGGATCGTGGCCAAACCGGAACACATTTCAATCATGAACGAGGCCTAAATGCAGGAGAAGTATTGATATCTTATAGCAGATCAGTGCTAAAATAGCTGCTGGCACTCTGAGGAAACAAGCACCAGTGGCACCAGGTGTTAGCTGTGGTATTGTGTGGTGGTGCAGGGTGCACTTTTGTGTGCTGTGACAGACAGGTGACCTTGTGGTAACACATGTGCATCTAGTTACATGGACATGCAATGTTGAATGTTAAATTGTTGCTTCTACTTTTAGCAATGGATGCATAACCAAGAACAGATAAAGATGAGTGTGTGTGTG
>NW_017804154.1:2248211-2253933 GCF_001625305.1 Branchiostoma belcheri | reverse complement strand
GGGGGGGGCACAACAACAATTTTACCACTCAGATTCTCAGAACCACACCATTTAGAACTTAGATAAGTTTTTACAAAATTTATTTTTATTTATTTATTCATGACTACCAAAAAGCAAACCTTACAGCAGGGACAAAATTCCCTGAATTGCAAAGAAGTTGGTACACAAATTACAAATGAAAAGACAGGCGATATATACATCCCTCATATACATTATGATACATTTTTTTTTGTTCCAAGCAAACCTGACTTTTGGTATAGAGTCTATAGACCTAATTGAACATCTTATCCTATGGACCATATTTATGGTGAATTTGACACCATAATTAACATATAATGCTATATTTCCTGCCTCATATAATATATTCTATAGGACCAGCATAATCTTGTCCATAGTTGATGCCAGGCCGACTCTACCTGGTAATTTGGTAACATCAAATAGACTGGAGAGCTTTGATTCTCCCTTGTGCAGCCCGTCCTATTGCTAATTCAGTTCCATGCTGCCTTGACACAGCTCAGGCCATGTCCCCGGGCCTTGGTGATATTGAGCGGTTACGTAGTACTGGACTGGCCTTGTCCCTGTCTTAGTTAGAGTTAAAGATGCGACTCAAGGCCAGGCTCTTCCCTCAGGATTGTAGATACCGGCTACGGCGGCTAGCATATCTCACTGCTCTGGAATGAATCTAGAAAGGTCAACTGAAGTCAACTGTCAATCTGTTGTAACCATAGATATTTCCCTACCTTTCATCACATAACTTGTTTCTCAGGTCAAAGCACCTAAGAAAGAGACACATGATTATATAGCCACAAGGATTATTCATTTCTGGCTGATAATCTGGTAACGTTTCGATATTCGAATACTGTAAACATACATGGAAAATGAATAGAAAATCTTGAAATAAAACTTAGAGGACAGCTGGTATACTATAGGATAATTTTGTAAAAAAAATCCTTTGCTGAAAGTTGTGTTGAGCTATATTTCCTGCCTCATCACCCTGACACAACAGACTAATAGCAATGAATCATGTATCTGTCTGAGACTGTCTCTGATGTGGTTCAGGTAAGTAACCCCACCCTTGCGTGTAAGGTCAGACCACTTTCTTGTGTTACCACAGGATGTAGGTACGTAGGAAGTTAGCACAGGGACATCGGGTGGGTTGACCTCTGGCAGGTGACAAAAACAGTCAGGACACCAGGAAAAAGCAACAAATGACCTTGGTTTGAACCTATTCTAGAACAGAATAATCTAACTTCCAAGGGTACTGTGACATATCATTCAATCAATCATTTACAAAAGCATTACACCAGATTCTTGAGTTACTGTTTTCAGTGTTTTCATTTTCATGTGTTCATGCTAGGGCTGCGGACCGGTACACTGTACCGGTCCAATACCGTAAAAATTGTTTCGGTACAGGTCCAAAATACCGGATCATGAAGTAACGAGTATATACCGAAATAGCTAGTTTACACCATGTATATGACTAAAGATAGTTAAATCCTACCACAAAGACGAAAAATTAGCACTGGAAAAGACGTAAACACCGTCGATTGATTTGAGATCCTCAGTTTCACGAGACATCGCGAGAGTGTGGCTGATCCAGGGTTGTGATTTCCCTTCCCTCCATATTGGCGGCCTTTGTTGCTTTTGTGTTGTGTCTGTATTTTGCCGCGTGTTAATTTGTCAAATTGTTCAGGTACAGGTACAGGTCTGGACCTGTACCTAAACCTCTGTACCGGTACCTGTACCTGTACCTGATGTTACGTTTAGGTACGCAGCCCTAGTTCATGCCATAATTTAGAAACAAATTGTGGATGTGTTTATCTACTGAGCAGTTTGTAAACTGGGATTACCAGCATCACAAGTAGATTATACATTGTAAATTCCATTGTGGAGGTTAAGTACTATCGTTAGTTCTTCACTGGCATGGCATATGGGGAAACTTTGCTGCCTTAGTGCTCTTGGAATGCTTCTCCTAGTCTAATTTTATGGTATAGTTGTTGCCAATTGAATATGTCTTGCTTCACGATTCAACAGAAAAACTGCACTTCTTGCCCTGGAGTGCCTCATGCTGCTTTCGGGTAATACATGTATTAATGTATAGACCTTGGGGAAGACTGTCTCAAATAGCCTCTACCAGGCTTGAGGGCACGGCTGGAATTATAGTAGAAATCGGCCCGAAATAGAGAGATAACACGCCGAGGGAGTTTAGCCATCCAGTTTACAGTTTGCCGGCCCACAAGACAGCATCTGCCTGCCCCTGTCGCAGCGCGCCGTACTCGAAAACATCTCTGCCAACACGTAAAACGCGGTCCATCGTACACTGGCACTAGTATATACTGTCATCAAAATAAACACTGACCAGACCGCAGAATTGTAGTAGCAGAGATTGACCGTTATTTGAAATTTCCTGGTGACCTTTGACACTTCCTGTCACATGTTACACGGTCGCCGTCGCTCCTGACAGTTCCGTCACGGTCCGGTCGCAG
Source organism: Branchiostoma belcheri (assembly GCF_001625305.1). Classification (NCBI taxonomy): domain Eukaryota; kingdom Metazoa; phylum Chordata; class Leptocardii; order Amphioxiformes; family Branchiostomatidae; genus Branchiostoma; species Branchiostoma belcheri. Next base: position 2,251,447 of record NW_017804154.1, on the reverse strand, counting down.
AGCAATAAAAGGGTAATTTAGCTACTTGGCACCTATTAGATAGCGATTAGTGGACTTCAAAGAACATAGCGATATTCCACAGGCTTGTGTGCCGGCAAACTGTAAACTGGATGGCTAAACTCCCTCGGCGTGTTATCTCTCTATTTCGGGCCGATTTCTACTATAATTCCAGCCGTGCCCTCAAGCCTGGTAGAGGCTAGTCTCAAACACACATGCCCTCTCCAGCATTAGTGATAAGGAAAGAGGGATTGAAGAGGGACCCAGGAGGGATTTCAGTGCTTCCTCTTGATGACCTTGTCCTAAGATGTGGAATGAGTACTGACTGACTGATGAGGTTACCCAACATGGAAAATTGGTACAAATAAATGTTAACCTGCCCGGCTGTCACATTTAACCTTATTTATGTGCAGGCCATACACAGCGCAAATTTCACACACAGATGCACACAGGTTAATCTTGGGTCACAAAAGTAGGAAATAAAAGTGGCTCAGAGAAGTGGCTTGTGCTTTCAGAAGAGCACTTGACTGTGTTCACTGCATAGTAATGTACATGTTATGGTAGTGTTCCAGGAAAATGAATGTTAACATTCATGTACTGTAGCTACGTTTGTCCCTGGCCTGGTCTGATGGACAACAGAAGGCGGGCCAGAGACTCAGGGCTTTGCACAGACACCAGTAAACCTTGTGCTGAGGGAGTTATATGACTGTGGGGCCCTTTGTAGTTCTGTGTAACATAGGTGACAGAAAGTTACGTGTGACCTTTGCAGTGTTTGCATTAAACAACGATACACTTCATGCACCTGTACTTATGATTTTCTGCATCCATATATGGCCACCACTCTTCTACCTCAATACGTCATGTAGTAATTAATGGCTCAAGTTGGCTTGCCTTGCTATAGCTAGGCTTTACCCAGTATATCATTTACGTATGTACTTGAAGTCATTGGAAAGTACATGTATTTGTTAGGGTGTACTCGCAGTACAGTACTTCAGCCAGCAATGTTACACATCTACTGCCAGTACTGGTAGTTATAGCAGGTAGGCAAGTACAGTGTATTTATGAATGATCCAGATGAAGTCACCATGCCACATAAGGTTCACACCTGGTAGTTTGGGCAGTTAACGGTAACATGAGTGTATATCTTAGGCCATGTGTTATGTTTTTTTACATTCAAAATTCAATTGAGCTGCAGCATTTGTCAGATGATACAGTACAGGCTCTAGATTATGTCTGCCTACATTAGTTGTGTTTTGTTATGGATATTGATAAGTTGACATACAAAATATGTAGGTTCAGAGATCTAACATGATAAAGAAAGCCCCAGTTTTTGGGGGGTGGGAGGGGGCAAATCAATTGTGTACCGACACTGCTGCTTTTACATAATTAATGGTTCAGCTGTAGTGATTTGCAACTGAATGGACTGCACCTGTCCAGTGAGGGGTTGGTTGGAGCTGCACCTGTCTGTGTGTGTGTGTGTGTGTGTGTGTGTGTGTGTGTGTGTGTGTGTGTGTGTAGGGATATAAGTTATAACATCTTTAGAAAAGAAGATAACTTATCCAAATAATAGAGGAGAAGAGAAATAAAATATCCCTTCCCATATTACATTTATGTCTCTTTTTTATGTCTTGTCAAAATACTGTTTGATGTGCAGCTTGTTCAGATTCAGAATCCCTGTAAATTCTATTTGATGTCTATTGGACCAATGAGAATTGTGCACCGCCTGCTCTCTACATAAAAGCCCACGATGCACTGAGTGAAGCTGAAGTGCCTGTGCTCAACTGTGCATGGCTGAATTAATCGAGATTCTGTTTTGCAAGTCAGGGCACGTTTGGTTCTGTTGGTTTGAGATGGTTGAAGAACCTTGTTACAGTCAGAACCCAAATTTGATTTGTAAAGAAATCTGTTTGATAGAATTCTTCATTAGTCCCTGTATTGTAAGTGTCTTAAGTAATTGCCCGCTCCAGCACTTTAGATCAACTGATGGGTATTATTACGTAGCAATGATTTAGTCTAATTTTCTCTTGACTTACAGAAAGTGCATCCTCAGTGATAGCTATAGGTTTAGCATCAGACATACAATATTCTACCATGTGAACACCAATAATAGTAAATTTTAGGCCACACCAATTTAATTTGTTGGTTCTCGGATTTTTTCAGAAAAAATATGAAGCGACAGGGCGAAAAAAATAAAAAATAAAAACAGGTCTAGGCATCCTATTATAGGCTTAAATGCTACAAAATGAGCCATGAAGTCAACACAAAAGGCTGGGTTAAAATTTAAACATTGAATTTTGAACTTTTAAACAAACCACTGCAATGATAGATGGGAAAACTGTAACAACTAGGAAGAAAAGGACTTTCCTCAACTGTTGGGGGCAAAACATGAGCATTTTTCATTTGATTGAGGACCAGAATCAATTTTTTTTTTTTTTTGCAAATCAGAAAAAAACGAAGAGGCGAATCCGAGAACCAACAAATTAAATTGGTGTGGCCTTAGTACAAAATACAGATAGTCTCCATGGCTGGTGGCTATTCTTGTATTGATCTTTATTTCCTGCCCAGACTGAATGGAGCACATATGTATATCATGAGGGATAAATGACATCTATATGGTCTGTAATCGTGCCAGTGACCTTGCTTTGTGATTAGCCTACAAGGGCAAGAGCACAGCTTACAGTTCTCAACATAAATCACCTGCGCAAAACCTCTGTGCCTGGAGTTCAATCAATGTACGTCTGCACAAATGATAACTTTCTGGACAGGTTGATTCCTTTTCGGGGAAGCAATCTAAGGGTTGATTCCAGTTCTTAGTGTTCAAGGCAAGAAAATAGGTCTTCATATTTTGTATAAGATTATGAATGGACGTGAGGAACTGGTATGCCAGAAGCAACCTTAACACACAGAGCTATTGTACAGATGTGCATATCCTTAACTGCACATGTATAATTTTGTCGCCTATAGAGTAAGAGCTAGAGAGGATAATACACGTATTCAGTCATTGCAGCTAGTGCCAACAGATAGTCAGATATTCTTTCCATGTCATTGACCGCTGATTGAATTTGAAGCACCAAACATCAGAACGGAAACTGCTGTTAGAAGCATGAAAAGAAATCCTTTGGATTTCCTTTGTCCCTGGTGGTAGGAATAACACTAAATCCACCAAAGGCACCAGTAACCAAGGCAATAAAAGACAGAGACCAGTAACTCTATATTTTGAAAAATAGATGTTTTGGGGG
>NW_017804154.1:2239390-2248191 GCF_001625305.1 Branchiostoma belcheri | reverse complement strand
AGGCTGCACCTGTCTGTGTGTGTGTGTGTGTGTGTGTGTGTGTGTGTGTGTGTGTGTGTGTGTGTATGGGATATAAGTTATAACATCTTTAGAAAAGAAGATAACTTATCCAAATAATAGAGGAGAAGAGAAATAAAATATCCCTTCCCATATTACATTTATGTCTCTTTTTTATGTCTTGTCAAAATACTGTTTGATTTGCAGCTTGTCAGATTCAGAATCCCTGTAAATTCTATTTGATGTCTATTGGACCAATGAGAATTGTGCACCGCCTGCTCTCTACATAAAAGCCCACGATGCACTGAGTGAAGCTGAAGTGCCTGTGCTCAACTGTGCATGGCTGAATTAATCGAGATTCTGTTTTGCAAGTCAGGGCACGTTTGGTTCTGTTGGTTTGAGATGGTTGAAGAACCTTGTTACAGTCAGAACCCAAATTTGATTTGTAAAGAAATCTGTTTGATAGAATTCTTCATTAGTCCCTGTATTGTAAGTGTCTTAAGTAATTGCCCACTCCAGCACTTTAGATCAACTGATGGGTATTATTACATAGCAATGATTTAGTCTAATTTTCTCTCGACTTACAGAAAGTGCATCCTCAGTGATAGCTATAGGTTTAGCATCAGACATACAATATTCTACCATGTGAGCACCAATAATAGTAAATTTTAGTACAAAATACAGATAGTCTCCATGGCTGGTGGCTATTCTTGTATTGATCTTTATTTCCTGCCCAGACTGAATGGAGCACATATGTATATCATGAGGGATAAATGACATCTGTATGGTCTGTAATCGTGGCAGTGACCTTGCTTTGTGATTAGCCTACAAGGGCAAGAGCACAGCTTACGGTTCTCAACATAAATCACCTGCGCAAAGCCTCTGTGCCTGGAGTTCAATCAATGTATATCTGCACAAATGATAACTTTCTGGACAGGTTGATTCCTTTCTGGGAAAGCAATCTAAGGGTTGATTCCAGTTCTTAGTGTTCAAGGCAAGAAAATAGGTCTCGGTCTTCATATTTTGTATAAGATTATGTATGAACGTGAGGTACTGGTATGCCAGAAGCAACCTTAACACACAGAGCTATTGTACAGGTGTGCATATCCTTAACTGCACATGTATAATTTTGTCGCCTATAGAGTAAGAGCTAGAGAGGATAATACACGTATTCAGTCATTGCAGCTAGTGCCAACAGACAGTCAGATATTCTTTCCATGTCATTGACCGCTGATTGAATTTGAAGCACCAAACATCAGAACGGAAACTGCTGTTAGAAGCATGAAAAGAAATCCTTTGGATTTCCTTTGTCCCTGGTGGTAGGAATAACACTAAATCCACCAAAGGCACCAGTAACCAAGGCAATAAAAGACAGAGACCAGTAACTCTATATTTTGAAAAATGATGTTTTGGGGCCATTGAGTCCCCATGGGAACTGAGACCTTGTGAGGTCAGCAGCATTTTGATCAAATATTGATATAATGTCTGGGATCATATTGCAGTTACAATATTGATTCAAAAGTCCATTTTAGACCACCTGGTCTGGAGACGGTCCAGGTCCCATGCCATGTCAATATGTACTCATGCACAGTTTACTTACCTGGCATATGATTAAAACACTGGGTCCTTGTTTCTGCTAGCTGCTAAGGCACGGCTGGTGTTGACAGAATTAGTATAATGGATAGTGTTATACAGTACATGTACTTCATGCCAAAGTTGTATTTCATATATTGAATAAAGTCTTGATTCTGTATTTTGCTAATTCTGAGTGTATACTCTAAAATGTCTGGTCAAAAATGGTTGGACCCAGAAAAAGTGTGTTTAGGTCAATCATAAATTCCATTTTGTTAACCCCACCTGATAGAAAAGCATTTGAGCATGGTAGCTGTCATTACTGACAGGATTAGTTGGGGAAAGTGTTGGCATCTGAGTGATTATATATTCATCTTCCAGATTCTTAAAACTAAATTTGTGTTGTTTTTTCCAGGCTGTGATGAAGTTTCCACAAGACTACCCCTACTCACCCCCTACCTTCCGCTTCACAACCAAGATGTGGCACCCTAACATATATGAGGTAAGTCTGCAAGGGTTACATGAGTTTAGAATTTTAAACATTTCCTGGGAGGACATGTACAATCTAAACACTCTAGCACATCCTCAGTGCTCAACATTTCACTTCATCAAATAGGATTGAAGTGACAGAAAAAATTTAAAGCTGGGAAAACATACTGTTGTTGAAATTATCTGTGTGCGGGCTGGCTGGCTGTTTGATGTGATTTGACTGACAGGGTTGACTGTGTTGTACAGAATGGAGATGTGTGCATCTCGATCCTCCACCCTCCCGTGGATGACCCCCAGAGCGGAGAGCTGCCGTCAGAGCGGTGGAACCCTACACAGAACGTCAGGTACCTGTCAAGTACACATGTGCATCCCCTCTTGCTTCCTTTGAATGGCTGCAAGCGTGTGTGCAAAATTACTGATTTTGACTTGCAACTTGAAAGACAAAATATAGAAGGTAGAAATATGCTGAGGGCTATGTGTCAAAAAAGAAGCTCTCAGTCATACAGAAAAGGAAAGCAAGTAGTAGTGGTATCTTTTTATCGTCAGGCACCTGTCAAGTACAAATGTGCATCTTGTCTTGCTTCCTTTGAATGGCTGAAAGCGTGTGTGTAAAATTTATATCTGATGTTGAGTTGTAACTTGAAAGACAAAATTTATAACATGTACAAATATGCTGAGGGCAAAGTGCCAAAAAGTTAGCTGTTATGTTAGACGTTCCCAGTCATACAGAATGAAAATAGCAAGAAGTGGTATGTTCTTATTTTTTTCAGAACGATTTTAATGAGTGTAATATCGCTGCTGAACGAGCCCAACACATACTCGCCAGCTAACGTGGATGCATCGGTCATGTTCCGCAAGTGGAGGGAAAGTTCCGGCAAAGACAAGGAGTATGAAAACATTATCAGGTACTGCTGACTGTGTTATTTGTCAAAATCTTTTGAACATTGTATTTGTCGTATCATGACACCTCTAAACCACATACTATTTAGAAAGTAGTGAGTAATTATAGGCCTGTTACAATCATTTACTATGTAGAAAATAGTGACCACATCTGAGAAGCATGAGAACATTGTTGTCCGACAGTAACCTGCCTAATCCTGAAATAACCACCACCTGTCAACGGACTGTTTTTGGAAGGCCCCTTGGTGGGTTGTTATTAAAAGGCTTGGTTCCTTCACATGCCCTTAAGCTACATATGCAGCTGCTAATGGATGTACTTATCTACATGGTTATCAAGTAATTACAGTAATTAGAACTAATGATTATGAATAAATAATAACTTCCAAACAGACTCGAGGAATCCTTCTCATTAGACATGTAATCTTAGTTATTCTGTAAGCAGTTCCTTGTTTTGATGGTACTGTAATGTTGCTGTTGCTGGAATATAGAAAGAAAAGAATCAACACATTGTTGCAATGTAGCAATCCTCTCCTCCTCTCTACCCCCTCCAGGAAACAAACCAATGCCACGAAAGAAGATGCGGAAAAGGACGGAGTGAAGGTCCCCACGACACTGGCAGACTACTGCATCAAAACCAAGCCCAAGACTTCCCACTCCTCTATGGACATGCTGATTCTATGACGATGATTACGATGATGGGGACATGGACGATGAGGATGATGACGATGATTTCTATGAGGACGATGATGATGATTCAGGGAACGGTGGAGAAGGGTCGTGATATGCAACTGTCATCACCACCCCCACCCCCCATCCCTGTAGGAAATCTGCACCCAGGACTCACTATAAGCCCATCCCACTGGAATCATCTTCTGCAAGGAACCTTGCTCATCATGTCCAACACACCTTGACAGGAATTTCCCACAGAATAATGGCCTTCAGGGGAAACTGATAGACTGTATGCTCACATGATAATTTATAGTGTTTACTACAATTTTTGATATAATTACTTTAGCTCATATCCAGGCTTAATTGGAAAATGTTTAAATCAATAAGTCATCCAGAAATGAAATGTCATGAAATGGGGGGGACAAATTTGGTTTACGACCTTTTGGTCAGTGATGTCAATGGTTTGAATGGGGTTTATGACATGTAGTGGAAACTTGTAGAAATTTTAAGGGAAAACTAATGTCAATCACAGTTTTCTTTTTAATGGTTGTGTACAGATAAACTTGAAAGCAATTTCCCAGTTGGGAAGTTCTGTCTTTGTCTTGACATTTCTTCCGACGTGTCATCCAGAATAATGTACAGATGTACAGCATGTGTTCTTGGCCGGACACTTTTGCCACCTCCGTCAAAGGTTTCCCTCCTTCAAAGCCTCAAGAGTCTTCACAGTACAGTAATAAAAGTGGAAACTGAGCTTTGAAGAAAAAAGGGACAGCCCTTGGGAGATGGATTGACACAAGTGTCACTTTTAAATGAAGTGTGTTCTGGATATACTTAATTGTAGGTTTTTTGTGCACTTTGTTAAACTAACCCGTTGGAGAGAAAGTGAGAGGTGACGAGGGCATGTTACTACTTACCTGGTGTGTTATGGCCATTGTATAAGTGTGCAGCCATTGGGGGAGGGCCATCCACGTGTAGCTGGTTTACTTTCAAAGGCACTATCTTGCGCAAGGGGTTTGGACCAAACCAAAACCAATCAAACATGCATAATAGGGCTCTGACTGTAAATTGGGAGTTTTAAATTGTACACATTTCCTTGCATGTCTGTACAGGGAAGGAATGATTTTATATTTGAACACAAGTACTTGATGCATAATGAAGTTGGTTTAGCCTCATGAATCTCAGTGTGGAAAAAAAAAACACCATCCCCACGTATTGCTTGGACTGCATGTAAGAGAGGAGTCCAACAGTGTCTCAAATAATAGTCAAAGTTACATTCTTGACATAAGATTTGTGCAAAGGTGACTGGAATGCTTTGTATTCTAATTATTACATGAGCATTTTTCTTAGAAGATCATAGCAACCTTTTCAGTCGTATTTGTAGCAACTGCTTACTAAAACTCAAGTGATTTCACCAGATTGTAACATGGAGAAGAATAAAGGCAAGTGATGACCATGCCAACTGCCAGCAAAATAGGACAAGCTTCAGAAGTTAATGTTCTATGTTTTGATAATACGGTTACTGCAGGGGTGGAGATTCCATGTGAAGTGAGTTGTCCCGTAGTCCTAGCTGTAATGTGCAAGAAGGTGCTTTTGTGTGTTGATCATGGACCTAAAGGTTGCAAGAAGAGATGCATTGGAAAAAAAAACTGCACTGAAGTTGTCATTGATACTGCTGGAGTTGCATGGTCAGCAAGTATAGCAATGCAGGACAGCATTTCTGCACTGAGGAAGCAAGTTCTGATTTTGGCGTGATATGGATTGAACTCTAGTGTAATCGAGGCAGTTGGGTGCATGCAAAAAGAGCTGTACATTGCCTGAGCATTTGGCAGAGGCAAACGAGTAGTCATATGCCATTTCCATTCCTTCACATTGTTTTGTTTTCCAACTTTCTCCCTCCTAGCACACAGTTATATAATCATTCATGTATTTGGTATGATCTCCACCAAGGAAGTGATGGAGTCATGATAGTGTTTTATGTTTTCCCCCTTTTTAAACTACAAGGAGAGCTGTTGTATGCAGTGCTCTCTCTATCAGTTGTGTGGAAACTTGGGACTAACCAATACTGGTGAGGAACCGGGAAGGTCTGTACAGGTTTTAGCTGTCCAATGCATTACAGGTACACACAAGGAACTCCAAAAATTTGTACAAATGAAGGTTTCAGAAAAGAACTTCCCACATTAAATTCAATCTGAAGACTGCTATCAAGGTTAGAAGACAATTTGAAATCACGGAAGCATGACAGCCATGATACAATGTATATGCTATTGAACAACTAAAATGCAGATATCGTCACAACTCCCCTACACTGTAAGCAAAAAAATACTGTACAACCTGTCGTTTAACCTGTATCTCTCCCAATATAAGGGGATTCTGTACCTCATAGCAGCCACACTCTGTAGGTATGTATTTTGCAACGGATTATTTAATAATAAAATTGTAAAATATTCCAAGGTACAAATGGTCTTCTGTCATTTATTTCCTGCAGTTGAAATTCTAGTGACAAGCATAATTTTTCATATTCTTACATTAGTATTCAGATTGGCACTTGAATACACTTGTACAAACATGGTTAACCATGACTAATTAAGTTTGAGTAGATGGCTTCATTCAAAGGTCAAGCATTCACAAATACATTTTGTACATACATAGTGTATCTATAAGGAGATGCAAGAAATTGCTAGTTCTTGAAAATTTTGAGGATATTTTGTGCAGATTGTGTGAATGCAACAAGATAATGGTATTGTAACAATAAACTTCAATTGTCTTTCCTCCTGTATTTGGTCATGGCACACTTAGTTGCAAAGGTTAACAAGAAGCCATAGGCGACAATTCTCCGTGAAGTATTATATATTGCAACAAAAAGAAGTAGCCATTGGCGACAATTCTCTGTGAAGTGTGATAAATCGAACAAAGAAAAATTGTTTAAACGCGCGTCGGCTCAGTCATCTTAAGACGCAACAACCAATCAGAGATGCGAGATGCCTACACGTGACGCGGGAAGGGCGCGCGATGCCCGAAATATTTTTGCGTCAATATTCAGCGCCGTGATTCAAGAGATTAATACCCGGAAACAATTTTTTCTTGTTTTGAACGCATTAACATGCATTTACGCTAATCTAGTATGATTCAGGGTTACTTTTTTTTTTAACCTGCCATGGCCAGATTATCTAAAGATGTGTGTATTGTGTGTACAATCTATAGAAAGAGAAATGTACATCAGGTCCGATCATCCGATTTTCACGTTTCGGTTTTTTGGACTCGGTTCATGAACGTATTTTGGTTTGGCCCCTGGAATGTGCGAAAAAAATGACTCCCGGGACTGTCTACAGGGAACACTCGCACATTCGCGGTGTATCAGGACAGCGCGACTGGTCGTCATTAGCGCAGTAACAGTTGCATAAACGGACGAAACCATTTCAAAGAAATGGGGATGTTTCGAAAATAAGCATTGACTCCAATATCAAAACAGCTACGGTAAAAATAAAAAGACGTGCATCATCCCGGACATAATGCAACACCACATGCGAAATTACACAGAAATGCGACGTACGGAAGAATGCGTTTTGGCTGCGAACATCTTCCAAAAAACTTGGCATCTCTTAACCATGGGCAAAAACATCTGGAACCACTTATAAAAACCACCCCGTATCTGCATGAACTTTTTTGAACCCCACTGCTATTCCAAACAACGCGTTTTTCTGGACCATTCCAATTCGCCTCGTAATTGTAGGGGTGCGTCTGCGATATTACATTGACCGCGAAAGCAGCAACGGCAAAAATACACATTCGTGCATCAACACGGGTATGCCCGCAGACGGCGTATAAAATTGCGTGCCGATTACACAAAGAGAACCCAGTGTTTTGACTGCGAACATGAAAAATCAGCCGATTACAACACTCCGTCCGGAGGTCCTGACCTCCTTCACGGAGTAACAAATCAGGCTGACATTGCATTTGATTCAGAAAAGTTTTCCACAACCGTACTATAATTACCCATAAAATTGTACAATTCTAGACACTCTAGAAGAGCAAGAACCAACCATGACACACTGGATAATCAATGATCTCTATGGCACATTGTGCAAGTTGCATTTTGGAAGTGAGGCATGAAACAGCATGAATCAGATATTAATATTGCACCTGATCAAGTTTGATTAAGAATCTTGGCTCCTGACAAAGTTATCTGGAGCCAGTGTTGGGGGGGGGGTTCCTTATTCACAAGTCAACTTTGATCCTGAGATGATGAGGTTTGACTCTAAGCTAGGCTGATGGAAGCTCATCCATTAAAGGTGAATTCTTTAGTCTTCTTGTTGCCTTTTTATCTTGTAGTGGAGCTCAGGGAGGTTTCTCAGCTTCTCAGCAGCCTGAAATACAAGTAAAAATTACCTCAGTTTGACTTTGTTGATAAAACTTGTCTTAATAAAGCTCTGTAAGTTCTCTAAATTCTGAGTGTAGTTTACAGGCCCTGGAAATGAATGTTCTCTCTAATACGTGGAAATTACAAATCCATAAAATATAACAAAATTTAAAAAAAGTAAAATCCAGTTCTGGCCTACCTGTTCCGCTGTGAGGTCGCGTTGGGCCTGAGCCAGCATCTCAAAACCCACCATGAACTTCTTTACTGTGGCTGACCTCAGCAGAGGGGGGTAGTAATGTGCATGGAGCTGCCAGTGGCTGTTCTCAGCATCAGTCAGATCCCCTGTGGGGGCACCTGTGTAAGAAATGGAAAGGGACATCAAACCAGACTAAATCTGACTCAACGAAGTTAAAGAAATGCACTTCTAACCAAATGCAGTCCAAGGATGCAGTAACCCAATCAACAGCCACTCTCCAACCATGACCTCCACGGTTGCACTAAAAGCTGTTCAAGGGCAGCTGCACTTTAAGAATTGACCAGAGTGCAGCCTTCAGTCAGGTCGTAACACCTAGACTAGGCACATTAAGTTGAGGTCACTGAGGAACAGACCTGTGGACACAGAAGGTCCTGCGAGAAATCTACTCTAAATGACTCCAAAGCCATCAGGACATGAACTTTTAAAACCTTCTAATATAGGAGAAATCATTCAAGAGTTTTTGAGTCGAGGCATAACTACTGTAACAATGAGTATTGTTAGTTTTATTAAACATTGTATTATCGCCGGTTCTATCCCCTCCCTTGGGCGGAGCCGCGGTCA